>NW_020312004.1:712870-837489 GCF_003144115.1 Tilletiopsis washingtonensis | reverse complement strand
AGCCCCAGCACCTCGCCGAGGCTCGGCAGCGGCCCAACTGGTCCGAGTGGGAGAAGGCGATGGCGCGCGAGTACGAGTCGCTCGTGGCCCACGGCACCTTCGAGGTTGTGCCCCGTCCACCGGGCACAAACATTGTCGGCAGCCGTTGGGTCTATAAGCTTAAGCTCGACTTGGCGGGCCGAGTGCTCAAGTACAAGGCCCGACTCGTGGCCAAGGGGTTCACGCAGACGGAGGGCCTCGACTACGAGGCGACTTTCGCCCCAGTGGCGCGTCTCGACTCGCTTTGGTTTGCGCTCGCCATCGGAGCGCTTTACGGCTTCACCTGGCAGCAGCTCGATTACAACTCCGCATACCTCAACGGCGACCTCGAGCACGAGGTCTTCATGGCTCCGATCCCCGGATTCCCGGTCGCCGACGGCTGCGTTCTTCGCCTTTGCCGCTCGCTGTACGGCCTCAAACAGGCCGGCCGTGAATGGAACACAAGGAGCCGTGCGTGTACGCACGCCGACCCACTCCCTCGTCGTCCGATGCCGATCTCACTATCCTCGTTGTCTACGTCGACGATCTCGCCATCGGAGCACGGCGCAAGGAGGATCAAGAGTCCGCCATCACCGATCTCTGCGCCCGCTTCAAGGCCGCTCAAGGCGGTGCGCTGAATTGGATGCTGGGGCTCCACATCGAGCAGTCTGTCGTCAACGGCTTGCCGCACATCCGCATCTCGCAGCGCGCCTACGTCGAAGCGCTCCAGAAGCGGTTTGGCTTTGCTCGGGACAAGGGCAAGCGCAAGACGACGCCCATCGTTGCCACTCAAGACCGCCTCGTCTCTTGCAATGTCGCCAAGGAAGGCGAAGCCACGCCGGCCAAACGGCACAAGTTCGCGTCACTGCTTGGAGCCCTAAACTGGCTCGGGCAGTGCACGCGACCCGACGTGTGCTACGCTTTATCGAAGCTTGCTCGATTCACGCAACAGCCCACTCAGTCGCACATCCGACTGCTCAAGGGTGTGCTGCGCTACGTGGTCGGCACGATCGGCTACGGCATTGAGTATGGCGGCAAGCAGCCAGGCCACGGCGTCAAGAAGATCCTCGCGCATTCCGACAGCGACTTTGCCGCCGCAAGCAACCCAAGCGCCAAGTCCATCTTGGGCTACGTCGTCTTCATCAACGGCGGCGCTGTCTCCTGGCGCTCTAAGCTCCAGTCGCTCACGGCGCTGTCGACGGCCGAGGCCGAGTATGTTGCCCTGTGCAAGGCCGCGAGAGAAGTCAAGTTTCTCGCCGACGTCGTCCAGTTCCTCGGTCTCTCGCACTCGTTTGGCGCCCCGATCATCATGGGCGACAACGAGGCGGCGCACAAAATTGCCAACGACCCCGCGTTCCACAGTCGGACCAAGCACTTCGACGTCAAGGTCCACTTTGTCCGCGAGCTTGTCGCGCGCAAGGAGATAGTGCTCCACCAAGTTGCGACTGCTGACAACGCTGCTGACGTCCTGACAAAGCAGTCGGACCAGAAGCGATTCGCCGAGAGCGTTTGCCAGCTCCTTATCATCGATCGCCGTGCCAGCGCGCCCGAGGCGTAGCACTCCTCTCCTCTCTCCTCACTGTCCGCCCCGTCATCGCCGAACATCACTCCTCGCAACATCACACTCCTTTTGCTTCTTTGCCGCTGCAGCAAGTGATCTTCGACGCCGCATGCCTCTCGCCGCACTCTCCTTGCCGTCTGGAACGGCCTCTCCGTCCTCTGCCGCTCCTCCTTGTCACCGTCGTCGCTTTGCTTTGCCTCCTTGAGCCGTCTCCATCCGGGGCTTCTCTCCCTCGTCGCCGTCGTCGCCAACCTCGATCTTCGTCTTTGACATTGGCCTCGACACCCCGACCACTCGATTGAGTGGGAGAATTGTGATCAGGGCTGCGCGCGCCTCACATCGCAGAGTCCGTGCGACGCCACGGCTTCGTTGCCGTCGCTCGCCGGCCCCTGTCGCGCAGCCCCTATAGAGCGATCTTGCGGTCCGTGCCGACGCCGCTGCGGGACGCACGCGCCGACGCCTCATTGTCGCCGACAACTGCGCCCTTTCCTGCGACGCCTCGCATCGCCGCCACTCGTCTCCTCACCGCCGCCTCGTCTCGCCGAGCGTTCTTGTTCCAACAATCTTTGGCTCGCCGCTCCGCTTGCCTCTGATCCCCGCGTCTCGTCATCTGGAAGAGGTAGGGGCGATCGCGCTGCTCACGCTTGTCACAGCCGGCGCCACCGCCTTCGCACACGCCGCTGCGCAACGCCCAGCAACCGATCACCGCCTTCGTCGCCGCCGCGCATGGTTCATCCCGCGTTGGCTCCTCGACCTCTTCCTTTCACATCACCCCCTCCATCACGGCGGGTGTCGCAGCGATGATTGCCAAACCTACCCTGATGCTGCGAGCACAGGCAGGACGTAGGCATCGCTCGCACCTAGCGCTCGCGTGCGCCCCTTGATGCCGCCGGCTCATCACCCCCTGAGCCGGCGGCCGCCCCTCCTCGCCGTCCGATTTTGACGGCTCCTCTCTCAACACTCAGGCTGCGCCTAGTGTCTCTCCTTGCGCCATGCGCGACGCACCGCGCCTGTCTCGCTCCTCGACAGGCGCGATCCCCTCTTATACTCACGCGAGCCAGCCCCCGAGCGCACACGTCACCCAATTACTCCCCTCTGTCTTTACATTGCCTCTCACAGCAATTGACTCGTGCGCGCTCTCTCCAGAGTCTGCCCTTGTTCGCTGAGCCGCCGTCACCAGCCCCGGTGAGGCCTCTCTGCCCCCTTCGCGAGCCGCCGTCACCAGCCCCGGTGAGGCCTCTCGCCTATCGAGACGCGTCGCCAGCACCGACGTCGCATCTCGATCGAGTCGCTTCGCCAGCCCCGGCGTAGCTCCTTGGACCCGAGCCGCCGCAGTCTTCATCGACTGGGCCTCTCGGCGCGTCGCGTCTACTCGTAGACGTCACGCTCGGCTTCCGCTGCCCGTCACACGGCTGCGAAGGTGTAGCGCTGCACAACAGCGCTGCCTCGATCGACACCGGCACTCTCACCCGTGCCAGTGTATTGTCTTTGTCTGCGGATTTGTCACCGCAGCACCGAGCTTCCGCTCTCGGTCTCCGACCACCGCTCCGAGTGCGCTCCCACGCCTCTCCCGGCCGGTAGCGCTACTCCGCGGCTTAGAGCTTGGCGCTCCTCGCCGGCCGAGGTAGCCCCCCAAACTCAAGTAGAAGTCCATTGTGGTGAGGGTCGAGAGGCAAGGCGCGTGGGAGCAGCAAGTCCCGCACGAGACGCGTCGCCCGCGCCCCTCTCCCTGCGGCGCTTAATTGAATCTGCCGCTGCGCTCGCCACAGCACCTCCGAATTTAGCTATACTCGCCGCAGCACCACGAGAAATGCTATCCTCGCGGCTGGCTGCAGCAGCCGCTTGCTTTTGTCGCATCGGCTGCACAGCGTCGAGACACAAGCGAAGGAGCGAGACGCGGCGTCTCCGCAGGCGGCGGCGGCGCGCGGCGCGTGCGCACGGTCCGCAGCCAGGCACCGCGGCGCGCGCCGGCACTTCTTGCGCCCACGCCGTTCTCGTGCTTCACCATCTCCACCACCTGCTCCTTCTCCCCGCCGGCCATCCGCCGCGCAGCACCCGCCGCACTCGCCGCTCGACTCCGCCGCACCTGCCGCAGCCGTCGCTGGTCCCGCACGCCTCGCCGCGCTTCACGCCTCGCCGCACTTCACGCTTCGCGCTTGACGCTCGGCGCTGACGCTCACGCTCGACGCTCACGCTTCACGCTTGACACCCGACGCTTGACGCCCGACGCTCACGCTCTCGCTTGACGCCTCGCGCTCCACGCTCGACGCATCGCCGCATCTCACGCTTCACCCCTCAAACTCCACCCATCGCCCATGCCCGTGCCCCTCTCGCCCGCGGCGGCGTACTTCGTGCCGAGCGTGCCGCTGCTGCCGCCGGCGTCGTCGATCTACACGCCGCTGTTCCAGTCGGCCGGCTACCTGCCCGCGCGCGCGCCGGCGGCCGGCGGCGGCTCGACGCCCGCGGGCGATGCGCACCTCTACTTTGTGCTGCAGCGGGCGCGGCACACGGCCGAGAAGCGGCGGCTGATCATCTGGTGGGTGTGATGCTCCGACGCCTTGGACACGTCGCTGATATGCTGCAGGTTCAATGGCGGCCCCGGCTGCTCGTCGTTCGACGGCCTCATGATGGAGATCGGCGCTTTCCGGCCGGACCGCAAGGGCGGCCTCGAGTGGACGACGCCGGGCGGCGCGTGGAACGAGTACGCCGATGTGCTGTTCCGTGAGTGGCCCATCTGCAGGCACCGCCCATCGATTCGCTCTGCCGTGCTGACTGTGGTCCAGTCGACCAGCCCGTGGGCACCGGCTTCTCGTACGCATCGACGAGCGCCTACGCAAGCAACCTCGAGCAGGCCGGCGCAGAGGTCACGTACGCGATGCAGCGCTTCATCGAGATCTTCCCCGAGTACGCGGCGGGCAACGGCGTCGACACGTACCTTGCGGGCGAGAGCTAGTGAGTGTGCCCCCGAAGTCCTGCCGCAGAGCTCCGCTGATGCTGCACCCATAGCGCTGGCCAGTAGTGCGTTCGCAGATCGAGCGAGGCCCGCGCATCGCTGACATGCCCGCAGCATCCCGTTCACGGCGGCGAGCCTGGTCAAGGCCGCACAGCCGCCGCTCGACGTGCGCGGCATCGTCATGGGCAACCCGTTCATCGACCCGCGCGCACAGGCAGGCTCCGAGATCGAGATGATGGTCGAGGCGAAGCTGTGGGAGAAGGGCGGCAAGGTGCGCGCCGCATCCCCCGCCAGCGCACTTGGTTGCTGATGCCTGCTGCAGGAATGGACAGAGGCCAACCGAGTCTACGAGGAGTGCCAGCACGACCTCAAGAAGGCATCGAGCGACCCGCGCGAGGCCGGCGCCTGCGGCCGCATCCTGCACAGCATCATCGACATCACCATCAAGACGACGCCAAAGTAAGTCGCCAGTCCCTGCGTGGTTGCTCCCGTCCTCAAATTCCCTGCAGAGTGCAAGGCAAGGACATGTGCATCAACATCTACGACGTCCGCCTGTCCGACACGTCGCCTGACTGCGGCATGAACTGGCCGCCGACACTGCGGCCGACGTACGACTACCTGGCGCGCGCCGACGTGCGCAAGGCGCTGCACGTCAACGAGCAGGCCAAGCCCGAGGCGTGGATCGAGTGCAACCACCGCGTCAGCTCGGCACTGCGCGACGAGCGCAACCCGCAGAGCTCCAAGATCCACATCCCCGAGCTCCTCGACCGCGGCGTCAAGGTGATGCTCTTTGCCGGCGACCAGGACCTGATCTGCAACCACATCGGCGTCGAGCGCGTGCCGCGGAACCTGCACTGGTCGGGCGCCAGCTCGTGGGAGGTGCGTCGCCGCACAAGCGCTTGCTCCTCTCTCACTGACGTGCCGCGCAGAGCAATGCGGTCAAGAAAGAGTGGTTCGTCAACAACACCCTCGCCGGCTACTGGCGCGAGGCGGCGAACCTGACATACGTGTCCGTCGCCGGCGCGTCGCACATGGTCGGCTTCGACAAGCCGGTGCAGTCGCACGACATGATGCTGCGCTTCATGGGCGTGGATCTGCTCGGCGCCGCGGGCCCGAGCAGCCGCATTCCGTCGCGGCTCGACGGCGAGCCGGACCACATGCTCGTCGTGGGCGGCGGGGGCGGCGTGACCGACGACCGGCCCATGATCCCCGGCGTGGACGGCAAGTCGGAGGAGCAAGTCAAGCAGGAGGCCAAGTGGGCGGCGTACTAGTGAGCGCGCACGCGTCATGCCAGCCCAAATCCATCACTGACGCCTCCGTTCAGCGACGCTGGCAGCGCGGCGCTCGTGATCCTGCTGATCCTCGTGGGTGCCGGCGCCTACATCCTGCTGCGGCTGCGGCGCAATGCGCGACGTGCCGGGAACATGCTGGGCCGCGGCGCAGGTGGCCGATCTGTCGCGCTGGACGTCGAGGGCGATCACGAGCTGGAGCACCTCGTTGCCGAGGAGGATGTCACGCCTCGCGGCCGCTACTCGGACGAGACGTTGCGTACCGGCGCAGAGGGCAAGGGCAAGGGGCGGGAGCAGGTGCGCGACGATGATGAGGTGTTCCATGTCGGCAGCGGCGATGAGGTGGAGAAGGAGAGGTAGACGTCACGAAACGCACGAACTTATGATATTGCCATCGTCGCTTCACGTTGGCCATGGGACTGGGCTGGAGTCAGACCGGCCGCGCTTGACGACAGCGGTCCTGTGGGCCAGCTGCAGAAGTGTCGCTCCGCAGAGATGACAGCAGCACGCTCTTCTTCCTTGCCCCTGCCGCAGCGGGCTATAGCGTCTTATCGCGGACACTGGGCTGCTCGAGCAGCCTCGCGGTCCGTCGGATCATGTCTAGCCCCAGGCCAAGAGGCAGAATGACAAACGGCACGTAGCCCGAGAGCAGCGCCCTCATGTTCGCCGCAGAGAGGCCGCTCCGATCTGCGCCCAGCGTGACGGACACCAGGCACTGCAGCGTCGTCGTCGTCGCTGTGAGCGGTCGTCAGAGTGGTCCAGGCGGTCTGGTTCGCTAGCCTACCTACCGAGCGCGGCGTATGCGATGAGCCAAGGGTAGACGCGAGCGTCATCTGTGGTGGGCACGGGGCCGGATCAGCGTGCGAGCGCATGCGCTGCGGCCCACTCCAAGCCTGCGAGCTTTCCCCACTCCGGCTTTGCGAGTCGAGGCTGGGGACTATGTTGGAATCGCGATCAGTGTCCCGCCAGCGGTGGCCTTTCTGATGATCGTGAATCGCACTGCGGCGAACATTCGATCGACACTTGCGAGCGCACTCAGGCGTCTGCGACCGACTGACACGACGCGCTCTGCGGCACCGACCCGCCGGTCCGCTTGTCCTGCCTGGGAAAAGCCCTACCTCTACCATCCCCCCCACCCTCCAAGGCTTTTGGGCACTCACCCTTCCACAGACCCCAGATTCCCGCGGCAAACGCCGGGCACTGCACGCACAGCTCGAGCGCCAGTGCAGTGATGAACCAGGCGTACGACGGGTCGCGACGCAGCGCAGCCGTGATGAGCGGATCGCGGCTGTCCGCAAGGTACTGCTGCAACAGTCTCGAGAGCGGCGCCGGCACCAGACGCCGAGGCACAAAGGCCTGCGAGTCGATCAGCAGCGAGGCGCTGAGATGCAGAGCGAAAAAGGCGATCCAGAGAATGTCGAGCGGCCGTGAAGCGAGAGGACGACGCAAGCCGGTCCTCAGGCCAGACGCCGCCCGGGCCGTGCCTTGTGAAGCCATTATCGATGCCGCACCTTGAGTGTCGCCGATGTGGTGCGCGCTTGTCGAGCCCCAGGCCGTAGAGCTGGCAGAGTGCCGGGTCGCCGTCGCACCGAGGCTCAACGCAACGTGCGAGCTGCGTGGTCGGACTGCCTCCGTGAGTGTGCTAGGACAGACTGGCCAGGGACGATGTAGAAAAGCGACTTGCCTCGCGCTTGAGCTTGGGCGGGCAGCGACGTGCTGTGGTGTGCGGAGGTTAGGAAGTACGGAGCCTCGCCGGGCGAAAGATGAGCTTCACACGCGCCAGATGCACGGGCCAGCGCGCGGCCGCAGCGCCGTTGCAGTTGAGCCGAGGCGAGCCTCGAGGGACGCGAGGATCACCGCGAGCGGCTTCCCTCTTCACCACTACCACAGCCCATTCAGCAGCGCCTCACCCTCGCCAACAGCAGCCTCGGGTCCCCACGCCGCGCCGTGCGACAGCCGCAGCGTGCCAGCGGCTGCCGTGCCACGCCCGGCCGCACGCAGCCAGCGTCTCATCGCACCCCAACTCTCACCCCCACCCCTCCACTGTCACCCCCACCCCTCCACTCTCACCCCCACCCGTCCTGGCCGCGATGGCCTACGTCGAGCAGGGCTCGCAGAGCAAACGGGCACCGCCCATCGCCGCTGCAGCCGTCCGCTCGCAGGCGCCTCGCAGCAGCTACTACTTCGGCCCGCCATCGGCGGACAGCGCCTTTGGCTCGCCGCCCGTCGGCGTCATCGGCAGGGACAAGCCACGGGAAGTCATTCGGTGAGCAGCAGATGCCTTGTAGCGACGTGCTGCCATGGCCTACCACGTGTCATCTAGACTCACCCCACACCGACGCAGCGTCGAGCGCGACTACACCGTCGGCGAGCTGTGCCAGTTCCACTCTGCCTTTCCGCTCGAGCTTGAGGGCCGGGTGCGTTGTCCGCTGCAGCGCCCAGAGGCGTGCCCGACTCACCCACAGGCTGCAGATCCACCCGTCCACCTTCGGCGACGCCATCAACGACATCAACGAGGTCCTCATCCGCGCCAACAGCTCCGGCTGGGCGTGCTTCGACAATGCCCTGGCAGTGATGACGCTCTGGCTCAGCCCGCTGCTGCTCGGCACCAAGTACAACCGGGTCAGCCATCGTCCGCCGGCTCGGCGCTCGGACACCCAGCTGACGCTTCTCACTCCGCGCAGGAGATGGCCGCTCTTCGGGCGCTGCTGGCCAGCGCCAACCGCGAGACCTTCAACCCCGCAGGCCTCAACATCCGGGATCCTGCCGAGTCGGCCTTCCTGTTCCTGGAGGTGAGGGTGACCAGGCAGACTCCCAAAGCGGCCCCGCCGCTGACCCTCGCGCCCCCACCGCCGCGCAGATCGAGTACTACTAGCCCAACAGCGCGCCCGCATCGCGCTTCATCACCCCAACGTTGCCGTGGCCCCCTACCATACCCCTCACATCGCTCTCTGTGCCGTATCAACAGCGCTGTGTGCTCTCCACGCCGTGCGATGCTGGGCTCGTGCCCTGCGGCTCGGTACTGAGGTCTGGCTCCCTGTGTATGCGTGGCAGCTGTGCAGAAAAAGCGGCCGCACGTTCTCGTCTCGCTCAGTGCAGGGCTACATGCGGCAGTGCTGAAGGTGACACGCTCGCATGGGCTGCCAGCTTGCCTATGCCGGAGCTGTGTCCCCTCGGTCCGGCACTCCCATGCCGGCAAGCGAGGAGCAATGCGGCGCGGCGCGGAGAGGCGATGGGCTGACACATCTGACCGATGCGCTCGCGCGCGGACATCCCCGTCTGGACGGTCACCAAGCCGCAGCTCGAGGTAGCATTGTGCCAAGCGGGGCGCTAGAACGAGTCTGATCGCGGAGGAGGCCGAGGGCAAGCTCAATTGTCGCGTCGAGAGGTTCCGGCGTGCCGGCTTTGGCAGAAAACACGTGCGGCTGCGAGCTGTCTCTGCATCGCGTGCGAGGCGTTTTTGTGCCGCGCAGTTTTCATCCCCCGCGGACACGCTTGCCAGCACTCGCGGGTGGTCCGCAACCTCCTGCTGGAGCTGCTAGAGGAATTCTGCGCTGCACGCTGCCGCAGAGCCAGACGAACACGCAAGGGATGCGTCGAAGTAGCTCTGAACACTCTTTGAGCCGCTTGGAGTTGCCGTGACTACAGTCGCCTGGGGTACGGCTAACATCTCGCAGAGTCCATAACTGGCCTGGTACTGCTTCGTGCGTATGCCTGCAGCGGCCAGGAATCTACCTCACCGATCCCTGCTCTGACACCCGAGGTGACGCGCCGACGTAGTGACACCCTGCGTGCAAGGGCACAGACACCAGTTGTGCTGGTTGACAGGCGGGGCGGTATGAGACGCAGCGTGATGGAGCCGACTCGACGCTACAATGAATGCAGCGCCCTGGCGGAGGCACGATGCCTCGAAGAGCCAGCAGGCGGCGAAGCAGCAGCGCGAGAGGCCATAGGCGCGAAGCGCGTGGCGCAGCGCCGCGCGGAGCGCCGCGGACGGCCCAAGTCACGTGCAGCCCCACGCGCGCGCCGCGCCGACTTCTCGTGCGAGAGCGCAGAATAATTCTGAGGCTGGAGGCGCGGCTCGCGGCCGCGCTCCTGCTGGAGCCGGCCCTCCTCTTCCTCCCGACCTGCAGCACCCCCATCACCCTCCACCCGACGCTGTTCCTAGCTCACTATGGCGGCCGCACAGCTCGCGGCGCCTGCGCTCGACGTGCCGACGCTGCTCTCCTCGTCGCCCGCCCGCCGCCGCACGCACACGGGCCCGACCCTGCCTGGCCACGTGTTCCGCGTGCCCTCCCTCGGACTGGCAGCGGGCGCGGCACAGCCGGCCGAGGCGTCGACCTCAGCCGCCGTCGCCTCGGACGATGTTGAGCCCAAGCGCATCCGTGGCGCCGCCGTCTGGGCCGGCGCGGGCGAGGTCCACGTCGTAGAGGTGAGCTCGTCTGACCCCGGCATTGCGCGGGAAGCTCATCGCCTTGCGCTCGCAGCACGAGACCGCCGATCCCATCTCCACGCACCTCCTCGGCTCCATCGTGCCCAATGCTGCTGCGCCCGTGGTGCTGCTGGGGCCGGAGCGCCGGCAGCAACTCACCTTCCTGGCGGCGCGCGACGAGAAGGGCGAGAGCCTGTTCCGCTGGGCCGAAGTCGAGGGGCAGGTCACACGCACATCAGTCGAGGTGAGTGGCCCAGCTGCGGACTAGCAGGGCGCTGCATCTTCACGCCTTTCCGGCGGCTGACACCGCCCTGGCCCAGCTGTCCGCCTCGGCAGCATCGCTGCATGCCACAGCCACCGCGCTGCTCCTCAGCTACTCCTCGGGAGCCCTTGCATTCTACTCGCTTGCGCTTGAGCCGCTGGGGCACTTCGACGCGCCTCTGCCCGCCCGCCAGGTGTCTGTTCTGGCACACAGCTGTGGCAAGTCTGCCCTCGAGGTGGTGCCCTCCCTGCCGCGTGGGCACTCGTTGTTGGTCACTCTCTCTTGCGACGTGCCTGCTGCCGAAGTCAGGGGCAGCAAGAAGAA
This sequence comes from Tilletiopsis washingtonensis, assembly GCF_003144115.1. Lineage (NCBI taxonomy): Eukaryota > Fungi > Basidiomycota > Exobasidiomycetes > Entylomatales > Tilletiopsis > Tilletiopsis washingtonensis. The sequence continues at coordinate 826,650 of NW_020312004.1, read as the reverse complement.
GGGCAGCAGTGCCGATGCGGTCGCGTCCGCGGCCAGCATCGTCGTTCAGCACGTCGGGCCGCAGGGCGCCTCTGGCGTGCTCAGGGAGATCCCGACGGGCCTTGCCCCGTCCGACATCGTCGCCGCATGCGCTGGCGGACGCTTCGTCACCCTGCTGAGTAGGTGTGATCCGCGCACAACGCCACTACATGCGACTGACGCATCCTCTCGCTGCAGCACGGACAGGCGCGCTCCAACAGATCGAGCTCGTCGCCAGTCTCGAGACCCGCACCACAACGCTGCAGCTGCTGAGCGCGCCGACGGCCCCGAGCTTGCTCTCCATCAACAGCTTCGGGACCGTCTTGCTCTACTCGGCATCCTCCCTCTCTCTGATCTCGCCGCCGCACGGCGCCGTGCTGGCTGCCACGGACCTCGATCTGCCAGCAGCGCTGTCCACGGCGGCGCCCGAATCGACAGTCGTGTCGCGCATTGGCGGCGGCGCACTTCTCACGCTCAACTACGCGTCGGGGGCGCGAGCCGTCCTCTTCGTGCCGGCCGAGGCGCACAATCCTTCTCTTCGCTGGGCGACGTCGTGCGTCGAGCTCACGCGCGCCGCAATCGCGGGCCCAGATGCGGCTCGCAGCACCTCGCATGCGGCCGTCGCCGCACTCAGCAGCGCAGGCAAGGACGGCAGCGCGATGGACGAGGCATGGTCCAATTGGGTGCGCGCAGAGACGGCGCGGCTCAAGAAAGACGCTGCAGACGAGCAGGCCGCGAGTGCTGGGCAGAACGGGGTCGCGCCCGAGTCTGATGACAGCGATGGCGACGAGGAAGCATCGGGCGCCGCACAGCAAGCCGCGCAGGCCAAGGTGCGTGGCGCCATGGAGTCTGTTCGCCCGCATCGCTGACGTGCTCGCTCTTTCGTTCAGGCCCGCGCATCGCTCAGTCCGCACCTTACGCACGACATCGTCTCTACCGTCCTGGCGCTAGCTCTGCCGCTGCAGAACGACGGGCCGTACGCGCGCAAGACCGTGCAGTACCTGCTCATGCGCCGGGCGGTCAGCGAGCGGATGATGCCGCAGGCGACGCCGTCGATCATCGCGCGCCTGCTTGCGCTGGGCGACTGGGAGACCGCGCTCACGGCAGCGCGCCTGGTGCCCGACGTGTCCGAGCAGGACCTCGTTGCTCTCATCACCGGCTCGCTGCGGACCGAGGCCACAGCCTTGCCTCGCGGCAACACCTTGCCCCAGCTCCCAGCGACGCTGCCCTTCGTCCTGTCTGCACTGGCGGTCGCGCCTCTCTCGACTGCCGTCATGCGCACGGAGCTGCGACGAGCAATCAGCGACGCGGCCGAGGTGCACAGCATCCTGGCGGTCCTCAACGGCTGGCTGCGGCTTAGAGCAAGGCTGCCGTTCAGCGCGTCGAGCTTCAGCGGCCCGGAGACGAAGAAGGGCGCCCTGCCGGGCCGCAAGAAGAAGCAGACCAAGACCAAGGACCGCGGTGCCGACGGTGCAAGCGTGCCGCGCCTCGAGCAGGTGAGTCGTGCCGCTCAATCCTGAGCCCAGCACAGACATGCTGACCCTCCCCGATCAGCTCGTCTCCCTCACCACGCTGCTGCTCGACGCCTACTTTCCCCTGCTGCTGCAGACGGCGTCGACGCACGCGCTGCTCGCGTCGCTGGGCCGCAGCCTCTCGCTCCACCTCGCCTCCTGCACGCAGCTCTCGACGCTGCGCGGGCCCCTGGCCGCCTTTGCGCGTCTCGAGGCGGACACGGCCGCGCTGCGCGAGAAGGAGGCCGCCAGCCGGGTCCTGCGGCGCCAGCGCGGCCTGCGCGAGGCCAAGGCGGCGCGCCAGAGTGCGGCCGCTGGCGTCAGCGAGACGGGCGGCGGCCTCGGCACGCAGCCGGAGCGCAGTGCCCGCAGCCAGAAGTACGAGGCGAGCGCCCTGGTCGGGCCGTACGTCGCCGAGGCGCTGCAGCTCTGAATGCACCTCTTGCCCTTGACAGACGCGCGAGCGCTTCGTGTGTCGTGCCGGCTGAACATGGGCGTCGGCTTGCCTGAGAGGCGGCATGTCCATGCTTGCCTGTTCTCCGAGAGATGAACGACTAGACTTGTGTTGCGAGGGCGCCCTTGGTCCGTGCCGGAGGGAGGCGAGCCTGCCGAGTCCCGCGGTAGCGTCACGCATGACGCGCGCAGGCGCGACCGTGCGCTCTTGAGCCGGCGCGCATGTCTGAAAGACGCGCCCTCGCCGGCGTCGCGTGCACGCCGTCACGGCGCTGCTGGCTGCTGTCGCTGTGCGCGCACCATTCGCGAGTCACCACGCTGAAGCGATTGCTCGCGGCAGGAGATATCGCAGCGTGCGGGACGACGAGCTCGGCGATCCTGCGATGTGCGAGTGCCGCGGGCGGGGGCGCGACTCACGGACTGGGGGCAGCGGGAAAGGGCCCGGCCGCGCGCCGCGCTGCCTCCACCCAAGGCCGGCATCGGCTGCGCTGACGCTGCGCCCGCTGGCTTGTGGGGCTCACGCCGCGGCGCGCAGCGGCCCTTCCCTCCTCCCTCCCATCCCCGTCACAGCCGCGCCCACACTCCCGCCCGCACAGTCTCTCCGCGTGTAGCATCCCTGGGCACGCGTCCAAGGTCACCTTCTCACTTGCGCGAGGCCTCGGCTTCTGGCGGGCCATCCGCTCGCGGTCGACGGAGGGGACCAGCACCTCTAGCGCTTCGAGCAGCACACCTCGCTCTCTGCGCTCTTCGTCTGCTGCCCGCTGCCTGTCTGCAGCGACGGTTCCTCTCCCTGGTCGTCTAGTCCCCTCCTCTGGTCGTCTAATCTCTCTGCTGCGCCCGGCCGCAACTCCGCCTGCCCAGCACCGACGAGCGCCATCCTGCCACACGCTGCCCAGCATGCAGTATGTTGGCCGCCTTGTCTCTTCGGTCTACAACTCGGTGCCGTCGATCAACCCGGCGACGCTGAGCGGCGCGATCGACATCATCGTGGTGGAGAAGAAGGTGGACGTCGAGGAGGATGTGCCCGACGACACGCCGGGCGCTCTGCCGGGAGCGATGAAGAAGCGCGTGCGCTCCACCACTGAGCTCAGCAGGTGAGTAGCATCTTGTTGTCAAGTGTCCGCGAGGCGACGCCGGCGTAGCAGCGGCCTGTGCGTGGTCCGGCTCACGATGCGGCGCGGTGGACGCCCAGGCTCGCCTTCGCTACAACTGACTCCCGCTCTCGTCTGCGCGTGCAGCACGCCCTTCCATCTGCGCTTCGGCAAGATGTCTGTCCTTCGTCCGGCAGAACGCAAGGTACGCATGAGCAGACTGCAGTCGGGGGGCGAGACGCTGTCTGACGCGCGCTGCAGGTGACTCTGCACCTCAACAACTCGCCCGACCCTCTTCCGTTCGCCATGAAGGTCGGAGAGGCAGGCGAGGCTTTCTTCGTGCTGGAGCTGGACGAAGACGAGTCGCGCGAGGGCATCCCCGACGATCTGGTCACGTCGCCGATCCTTTCCGCGGCGTCGAGCCCAGAGCTCTCTGCGGACTCGCTAGAGCTGCCCGGCGAGGACGGCATGGAGGCGCTCGACCTCGGAGCCAGCATCTCTGCTGCCACGGCGCAGGAAGACGCAGCCAGTGCTGCCACGACCTTGCCTAGCCAGACGACCGAGAGCGCCGGGGTCACACAGCCCACGAGCCGCGCTTCCTCGGATGCGCACTTTGATGGAGAGAAGAAGGGCCGTGACGAGCCCGAGCAGGACGAGACTCGTCCTGACGACGACTCGCCGGGCACGCTCGACGTCCCGCCAGACTCGGGCGCCACTGGCAGCGGCCCAGCCGGCCCGTCCAGCGTCCTGGGCCAGGTAGGCGCCGTCGTCTCAAAGGCCAGCGGCGTCATCGGCGGTGCGGGCCGCTCGGTGGTCGCGCCGCTGACCGGCGGCAGCAACAAGCTGGAGAAGATCCGCAAGGCAGAGCAGACGGGCGACGACGGATCTGCGCCGCTCGCCGGAGGAGACGGAGCCGGCGGTGCCGTGCCTCTGGAGTCGACGAGCTCGAGCAGCGGCCAGCGCAGGATGCAGGCGGAGGACGATGCCACGCCGCCCACTGAGCCGCCGCAGGCCGACGACACAGAGACCGACAAGCTCGAGATGGCCATGAAGCGGCGGGCCGAGCGTCTTGTGGGACAGGCCCGTCGTCGCTCTTCATCGCCTTCCGGCGAGCGTGACGACACGCGCGGACGCCAAGCCGATTCCATGCTCCATGCCGACGAGCAGGAGGAGGCCTACCCCTCTCCGTTTGGTGCTACAGGCGGAGGGGTGTCGTCGTCGCAGCACTCCTCTGAGTCCGCCGGCGGCGCAGCGTCTGCTAGCGAAACACGGCCGGCCGCCCAGTCCGACCACTCCGAGTTCCTCGCCGGACGCCGCCTTGTGCCGGTAGCGAGCGGCCTCGGCACCGTGCAGCTCTCCGCCAGCCAGGTGGAGCCTCGCATTCTCAAGGAGCGTCTGGGCCATTCGCCGTCGGCGTCCGAGCAGAGCACAGCTGGACGTGATGAGCAGGACGATAGCGCCACGACGAGCAAGACTGCGTCGCGGATCTCAGGCACGAAGCGCAAGGAGGGTGAGCATGCACCGCCGTGCACATCTCATACATCCAAGCTGACACTGCCTTAGATCTCCAGTACATGCTCGACATGGACGGCTACAAGATGACGGCCGACGGCGAGGACCTGGCGTTTGCCGAGGGCAAGCGCTTCTCCGAGGAGATGCCGCTCAGCAGGCGTCACGGCGGCTCTGGCCGCCACGGCCACGGCGAGCTGATGGCACACCCGCATTCGCCGCACTCGGGAGACGAGCTGCGCCGAGCGGTCGCGCAGGGCACACGGCCTCGCAGCGCGAGCAGAGGTGCTTCACCAGATGCAGAGAGCGAGCAATCCGATCGACCGCACCTGGGGCATCGCCGCAACTCGGCGTCAAGTGCTTCTATCGCATCCGACTCTCTTCGCCGAGCCTCATTCACGCCCGGCAAGATCAGCACGCGCGGTCTGCCAGACGACACTCCACCCCTCTCTGCCGCAGCAGACGGAGACTTTGGCGCCGACGAGCTGAGCCTCAGCCGCGATCTCGTTCGCCTGACGCGTCTGCTGCGCCCTGACACCCTGGCTGCCGGGCCTGCTGAGGGAGAGAGCGAGGAGGCAGATGTGGCGCAGGACGACAAGCAGCGCGCCGAGCCGTCCAGGCGTGCCAAGCGCCACTTCCAAGACACTTCGCTCAGCGACACCGAGGCAGAAGTGGGCTCGACCTCGTGGTCTCAGCATCAGCGCGCGACGAGTGCCGACATCGAGTATAGTGCTGCCCGCCACCGCACAGTCAAGGGCGACGTTACGCCGCCGCACAGACCCGGCGGGCTCGACACCGATGCGCTCCTGCGCTCGCCCGAGTACGAGTGGGGCTGGGGCGAGCTGCCGAAGCAGAAAGAACGGGCGCAGCGGAGAGTGCGGCACCAGAGCACTGCCGGTGCAGGCGGCTCCGAGTCGGCACGACGCGCTTGCGCGATGGATGCCGAGCATGGCGCACTCGACGGCCTGGCGCCGGACGTTTCCGGCAAGCTCTGGAGCTCCGAGGAAGAGCCGTACATCTTCAAGCTGCAGCTCGACGACGCTGCGCATGACTTTGAGCTCAGCCTGTGCTTCTCCGCAAGCTTCGGCGCGGCCGGCTCTCCGGCGGCAAGAGATCAGGCCTCGTCGGCGTCCGACGAGGATCGGTACAACTTCGAGGAGAACCGCATCAGTTTCCAGCGCTTCCTCGACGACGAGGGCGTGGTCAACGACGACCGCCTCGTCGTGCGCTACCATGATCGCTTCCTGACGTGGGAGAATGCTTCTGCTGTTCTTGCGACACTGGCTCTATACCGCAAGACCCTCGCAGCGAGCCAAGCAGGCAGCGCTGCAGCTTCCGCGAATGCCGACGCGGATGTCGGGCCTCGCGCAAGTGTTTGGTCGCGCTGGTGGAACCGGAGCAAGACTGCGGAGCTGGAGGCGGGCAAGACGCCAGATGGCGCTCCGCTGCGTAGCTCCGACGATCTGGCTCCCGCAGTGTCGGCGTCGGTACCTCGCCCTCTAGACCGTGCGCAGACAGACTCGGTGCTCGAGGTCAATGCGGAAGCCATCAAGATTGCCACCGCCGCCAGCGCAAGCAGCAACGTCGCGCCCACGGCGGCTCAGCAGCGCAAGCCGCAGAAGACCTACGCAAAGACGTTGAGACTCACCTCAGAGCAGCTCAAGTCGCTCAACCTCAAGAAGGGCGCCAACAAGATCACCTTCTCGGTCACCTCGTCGTACTCGGGCGTGGCCACGTGCACGGCGCGCATCTTCCTGTGGGAGAGCACGCACCAGATTGTCGTCTCAGACATCGACGGCACCATCACCAAGTCCGATGCGCTCGGACACGTCTTCACCATGATCGGCCGCGACTGGACGCACGTCGGAGTTGCCAAGCTCTACACAGACATCGCGCGCAACGGCTATCGCATCATGTACCTGACGAGCCGTGCCATCGGGCAGGCCGACGCGACGCGCGACTATCTCAAGGGCATCAAGCAGGCCAACTACCAGCTGCCCGACGGGCCCGTCATCATGAGCCCAGACCGCCTCATGGCCAGTCTGCACCGCGAAGTCATCCTGCGCAAGCCCGAGGTGTTCAAGATGGCGTGCCTGCGCGACATTGCGCGCCTCTTCGGCGCCGACCCGCGTGCCTCGCAGCCCAAGAACATCGGCCCCGATGCGGCGGAGCGCTGGCCCGGCGTCCAGGCAGACTCGCTGCGCATGGCGGGCAATGCCGCTGCGGGCCGCATGGACAGCCCGTCACAGGGCGCTGCCACGGCGCAGGCAGCCGACTCGGCCGCGCAGTCGGCGCTCCAGACCTCGCCGTTCTACGCCGGCTTCGGCAACCGCATCACCGACGCCCTGAGCTACCGCAGCGTCAACATCCCGAGCTCGCGCATCTTCACCATCGACTCCAACGGCGAGGTAAAGATGGAGCTGCTCGAGCTGGCTGGCTACAAGTCTTCGTGAGTGCTGCTCATCAGACCCGCCGGCGGTCGCCTGCTAATGCGCGCCGCAGATACATCCACATGACCGACCTTGTCGACCAGATGTTCCCTCCAATCACCGTGCGCTCGGAGGCGGCGGCCATCCAGCCGCAGTACAACGACTTCAACTTCTGGCGCCCGTCCATCCCGCAGTTCGAGCTGCCGCCAGACGACGAGCTCCTGGCGACGCCGCCCGTCTCTCCCGCACTGTCGGCACGCAGCGGCCGCAGCGTCCGCAGCACCGCCAGTGTGCGCAGCGGTGGCGGCGAGAGCTCAAAGGACGATGAGCCGCGCCGGAGGAGCAGATTCGGACTCGGCAGCCTTGGTCTCAGCCGGCGGACCAGTGCTCAGACCATCGCCAGCCCCGAGGGCGTCGAGAGCAAGACGCCGCAAGCGCCGAGCCACTCGCAGACTCTGCCGTCGAGCACGTCGGCGCCCGATCTCACCGCCGAGGCAGCGCTGGCCGATGCACGCACACGGCCGTCGGCGTCGCATGGACGATCCGACTCACTCGAGGCGGCCACATCCAGCAGCTACGGCTCTGGTGTCACCTCGTGGACCGCACCCTGGCGACGCCGTCGCGCGGCTTCGCCCGGCGGTGACGGCACGACGCAGGCGACCTCTCCCCTCGTGGGTCCTGTGAGTCGGGCCCATGCCTTGCCGCCTCAGCCGCAGCATGCTCACTCCCGCACAGGTCATCACGGCCGAGCCGGACTCGGAGGACGAAGGCGAAGGCATGGCCTCGGACGACGACGTCAGCCTCTTCGACTTCAGTGGCGCTGGCCAGAAGAGCAAGGCCGAGGGCGCCAGCGACGCGCGTGACGAGGAAGACGACCGCGGCAGTGAGGAGGATGAGGACAGCGAGGACGAGAATGCGGGGGACCAGGTGCTGGAAGACGACGAGCTGCTCGCCGGCGGCGAGATCAAGTTCGACAGCTGGTGACGGGCGCGCACTGGATACAAATGCAATTGAGCTTGGCAACGGATGGGCTGGATGGCGGAGCTGAGACGTGCTCTTCTGCCACGCACGCGTCAGCGCATAGTGACAAGCTCTTGCGGCGGAGAGCGGTCAGCAAGCAGCACGCCACGCACGCACAGGAGACACTCACCCTCGGACGACGTCGGGTGGATGGCCACCGTGTTGTCAAAGTCCTGCTTCGTCGCGCCCATCTTGACGGCGATGCCGACGCCCTGCATGATCTCGTCGCTGCCGAGGCCGACGATGTGCACGCCGACAACCTTCTCGTTCTTGCCCTGGCACACGAGCTTGTACGCCGTGGGCTGCTTGTGCTCGAGCATGCCAAAGTACATGGCCGTGAAGCGGCTGCTGTAGATCTTGATGTCGTCGTCGCCGAACTTCTCGCGCGCCTCGGGCTCCGTGAGGCCGACGGTGCCGCTGGTCGGGTGCGAGAAGACGACGGTGGGGATGTTGTCGTAGTCGAGCTTGTCGTTGCGCAGGTGCTCGGGGCCGTAGAGGCGGTTCGAGAGGCGGCGGCCGGCCGCAATGGCGACGGGCGTCAGCAGCGCCTTGCCCGCCACGTCGCCGAGCGCGTTGATCGAGGGCACGTTGGTGTTCTGGTACTCGTCGACGACGATGTTGCCTGCCTTGTCCGTCTTGACGCCGACGGACTCGAGGCCGAGGTTGTCGGTGTTGGGGCGGCGGCCGATGGCCCAGATGAGGCAGTCGACCTCGAGCTTGCCGCCCTTGTCGAGCGTCAGCGTCAGCGGGCCGCCCTTCTCGCCGTCGACGCGCGTAATGTTGGTGCTCTGGTGCACGTTGAGGCCCGTGTTGCCCATGTACTCCTGCAGCGTGTCCGAGATGATGGGATCGAAGTTGCGCAGGAACTTGTCGTGGCGGATGAGCAGGTGCGTCTCGCTGCCCAGCGTGTTGAGCACGCCCGCCAGCTCGACGGCAATGTAGCCCGCGCCGACGACGGCAACACGCTTCGGCTGCTCGCGCAGCGCAAAGAAGCCGTCCGAGTCGATGCCGAGGCTCGCGCCCGGGATCTTGTCCTCCGACGGCTGCGTCGGGCGGCCGCCCGTGGCGATGCAAATGCGCTTGCCGCGCACCGTGTGCGTGCCGGCGTCGAACTTGCCGCTCTCCGAGCGCATCGTCACTTCGACCTCGTTGGAGCCCGTGATCTTGGCGTGGCCGGAGATGTACTCGACCTTGTCGTTCTGCAGGTTCTTGTCGTAGATGCCGTTCAGGCGACGCACGTAGGCGTCGCGCTTCTCGACAAAGTAGTTCCACTTGAACTCCGGGATGCCCTCCTTGGACAGCGGCTTGCCCTGCGCATCGCCGAAGCCGTACTCGGGCGCCGAGCGCAGCGCATCGGCCATGTCGGCGGCGTACCACATGATCTTCTTGGGCACGCAGCCTGTGCGGAAACAGGTCAGCATACTTGCTGCGGGCGGGCGGTGCACGATCCTGCGCCGCCTTTCCGACACACCACCGCACGGCCGAGCGACTCACCGACGTTGACACACGTGCCGCCGAGGCGGCCGTCCTCCTCGATCATGCAGACCTTCTGGCCGTACTGAGCGGCGCGGCGGCCCATGCCCATGGCGCCGGAGCCGCCGCCGATGACGACGACGTCGTACTCCTCCTGCGGCTTTGCGACGGGCGGCATGCTGGCACGTGCGCTGGAGGCGAAGGTGCGGAGCGGCGGCTGGGCGAGGTGCGCGACGAGGGGTGCGAGGCGGCGGGCAGGCGCGGCCGGAGCGAGATGCGGCGAGGGCGGCAGTGCGGCGGAGCGGGTGGCGAGGCGGCGGAGCGGAGCGGCGGGTGCGAGCGTCCACAGGGAGCCGGCGCGGGAGGTGGTGGTGCGCAGCAGGGTGGGCGACGGAGCGGGCGCAGGCGAGGCGCGCGGAAGGGTGCAGCAGCGGGGGGTGATGGCGGGAAGAAGGCGCGGCGCTCGAGCGTGACGTGACAGCGGCATCGCAGCAGCAGAGCGCAGCGCAGGCACGCGCCGAGTGGAGGCCGGCCGCATCGCCTCAGCGGCGATATTCGCGATTGCGCGAGAGCGGTGAGATCGCAGCGCCACACGCCGCATGGGCCAGCCTAGCAGCGGGGCATGGCGAGGCCGTCGCCGCCTCGATGGCCTCCATGAGCGACAGCAGCAGTCAGGTAGAGAGCGTCCGAGTGCATTCGAAGGCAGCTGCGCAGGAGGTCGCATCCGAAGTGGGCTGCGCCGCATCGCCTGCGGGAGAGGCGATCCGGACGTACGCGACTGCAGGCCGTTGACGCACCGGCACCTGAGCGTCTTGACAAGCTTGCGCACGTCCGTCAGCACCATGAGCGAGGCAGTATTCGGTGCAGCGCTGCTCAACGAGAATATTGAGACCATCTTGGGCGCGCCTGCTGCATCGCAGATCGAGGTGACGGCGTGCCGAGGGGCAGGCACCGCCCACGCGCCGCTTACGGGCGTAAGCCGCTCCATGGCCCTCGGCGTGCAGCACTCGCTCGAAGCGCCCAGCAGCAGGGGCGCACATGGAGGCGCTTGCGCGGCCCGTCGAGGTCTCTGCATGTCTCTCGCCCTCGCTGTATCTGCCGCTGCCTGTCTCATCTCGCAGCCGGCCTTGGAGGAGCACAGAGGCCGGGCGCGTGCTGCGCAGCCGGCCGGCGACGCGCGTACAGCACACGGCGGCGCAGCGTGTGGCGCCATGAGATCTGCTGCTGCGCCAAGCTGCGCCGCGCCAAGGCCTCACAAGGCCGCTGCTCCACACGACATCTACGCCGCACCCGCCACCCCCACCTGCGACATCACCCGCGCAGCCTCACTTTGCTCGCGCCTCTCCACGCACGATGGCCGCCAGCAGCAGCAGCAGCGCCGCCGCAGGCCCCACCGACGCATCGCTCCTCTTCCTCGGCCAGCAGTGCGCGCTGGCGGCGTGCCGGCAGAACGACTTTCTGCCGCTGCGCTGTCCCTTCTGCACGCGCCACTTCTGCGCCAGCCATGCGCGCGCCGACGAGCATGCGTGCGCCCACGCCGACGACGCCGACGTGCGCCGGCCGACGTGCGGGCGCTGTGGGCGCGCGATGAAGTGGCAGCGCGGCGAGGCCGTGCAGGAGACGGTGCGCCGCCACCTCGCCGGCGGGCCGGCCAGCGAGTGTGCGCGCGGCGAGCAGCAGGCGCCCAAGGCCGAGGTGTGCCACTGCAGAGGCTGCACGAAGCGTCTCGTCGTCAAGATCACAGTGAGCAGCGGAGCTGGCGGACACGCACACGACGTTCTCGAGCCGCCGCGGCTGACCTCGTGTCCTTCTCAGTGTCCGGCATGTCATCACAACTTCTGCCCCTCGCATCGCGCACCGCAGTCGCACACCTGTGCCGCACCTGCCCCTGCCGCTGCGGCGTCAGGCGCTGCAAGTGCGCGGCAGGGCAAGCCGCTCGCGGCCACGTCTCGCCTGCTCCGGCCGAACGCATCGAGCGCTGCGGACAAGCCGCCATCAGAGAGCAAGGCCAGCGCCCCGTCGAAGCCGGCTGCGCTGCAGGAGGTGCGCGCAGACATGCAGGCCGGCGTGCGGTCGGTCGGCAAGACACTGGGCGTGCAGAGCAAGGGCGACAAGTGAGCGCAGCGGCTGCGGCCGTTGCCCCTACAGCGGCTGACACTGTCTCTCAGACGAGCAGCGTCGGAGCAGGCGTCCATGCTGCAGGCACTGCAGACGCGGCAGCGGCTCGGCGTCCTCTCGAAGGCGGAGGAGGTGCGCCTCGCCGAGCTTGTGGCGCTGCGCGAGGGCGCCCGGCGGCGCGGCACCAAGGAGGGCAAGGACTGCTGCATCTGCTAATACCATTAGACTGTCACCGGCCATGAACAGATCGATGATCGTGTCGGGAGGCAGTCTGCAAGCTTGCAGACTCTGGCCCTCTGCGGGCGGCGCGGCTCGTGCTGCCGTGTGAGAACGCGCCGCCGCGCCCTTGAGCTGCAGCAGCGCTGCACTCCTCGCCGTCGGGCCTGTATCACGCCAGCCATGCTCTGACTGTGGCGCTTGATGGCTCTCGCGAGGAGTGATCAGTGCAGGATGCTGTGACAGGTGCCCGCTGCCGGCGCTGGCGCCGCGCGCGGCGTGTTTGTTTGGACGCGTCTTGGGCGCCCCGTGCGCCGAGAAGCACACACGCGCGCGGCGCGGCCGCAGCTGCCGCCGCCGCCGCGCGCCGCGCGCGCGCGCGGCCGCCGCCTCTTCGCTCTGCTGCGCCAGCTCTGCTGTGTCCGCCGCGCCGCGCCAGCAGCAGCAGCTCACAGGGCTCGGCTGAACGACGCCGCGCGCGGTTCGCGCCTCTTTGCGCACCACCTCAACACCCTTAACCCGCCTCACCCTCAACCACCGCACACGATGGGAGAGTCGCGCACAGAGCTCATCCAGTGGCTCAACGAGCTGCTGCAGATCCAGTACACCAAGGTCGAGCAGTGCGGTAGCGGTGAGTCAGGCGCTCGGCCTCTCAGTCCGGCGCAGCGCTGGCACGGGGCGCCGGCCCTGCTGGCTCGCACGTCGCCCTCTTGCCTCGGGGCCGCGAGCATGCCGCAGAGCTGCCGCAGCACTGACGCCTCTTTCCAGGCGCCGCGTACACGCAGGTCATCGACTCCATCTACGGCAATGTGCCGCTCGGCAAGGTCAACTTTGCGGCGCGGGCCGAGTACGAGTACCTGGCCAACTACAAGGTGCTGCAGGAGGCCTTCAAGCGGAATAAGATCGACAAGGTGCGTGCTGCCCGCTGCGTTCTCTGCAGCTCGTGCTGACTCGCTGGCACAGCCCATCCCCGTCGAGCGGCTGGTGCGATGCAAGATGCAGTGCGTTGCTCTTGCGACGCTGCGCGTCCTGCTCGTCCTGACGCTCTCGTCGCAGGGACAACCTCGAGTTCCTGCAGTGGCTGAAGAAGTACTGGGACACGCACTCGCCCGGCGAGGTCTACGACGCCGAGGCGCGGCGGGGCGGCGCCGCTGCTGCGCCACCACCGCTGCTGGGTGCGGTGTCCGTCGGCGTGGCGCGCACGTCGGCGGCGGCGCCTCGCGCTGCCGCGCGTGCGCCAGTGCGTGCGGCTGCCCCGGCGGCGGCGCGTGCGCCGGTCCGGGCACCGGTGCGCGCGGCACCAGCGGCCGGGCGGCAGCAGAAGGGCATGGAGGAGGAGATCCTCAACCTCACGGGCCAGATGGACGAGATGAAGCTGAGCGTCGACTCGCTGGAGAAGGAGCGCGACTTCTACTTTGCCAAGGTGCGTCCGAGTAGCGTGCCGCGCGTACTCTGCGGATTGCTCATTCACCGCGCACAGCTGCGGGACATCGAGGTGCTCGTGCAGCAGCGCTTCGAGGTGCTGGAAGGCGGCGGCGAGGAGGCAGCTCTGGAGCTCGACACGCTCAAGCAGATTCAGGCCGTGCTGTACTCGACGGAGGAGGGTTTCGAGGTGCCGGAAGGCGGCGAGGTGAGTTGGTGCAGTCGCGGGCGCGACGCGTCTCCTGGCTCACACCCTTCCCAGGCCGCACTTCTCGGCGACGAGGAGGAGACGTTCTGATGCGGCATTGCCAGCGCACAGCAGTGCCGCCAATGCACTCTCTTGCTAGACGTCAGTCAGGCCGCAGGCGCACGCACGGCCGATGCAAGATGCAACACGAGGGCTTGATTGATGGTGACGCAGATGGAAGGGGCGATGCAGAGGCATGCGGGGCTCGGACATTGATGGGTGAGGTATCTCGTGGGCGAACGTGGCGGGATCAGCTGTGGTGGCGGGGCTCTTGAGGTGCGCAGGACGGCCTTAGCGGCGCGCAAACTGCGCCCAGAGCGAGTTGGACGTGGTGCATCCGGGAGACGTCGTAGTCATAGGCAGGACGCTCTGCTTCTTCTTGCGCGAAGACGACGCCTCGGCGGGGCGCGGCACAGCAGTGCGCGAAGAGGCGCCGACGAGCGGCGGCCTCGACGGCGTCGTCGCCGACACGTGGCGCCGCAGCAGCGGCGCACTGGCGCCTGCAGCACCTGGAGACGGAGAAGTGCCGAATCCCAGCGAGGCTGTGCGCTTCAGCTGCATGCCGTTCTTGGTGCGCTTCGACTGCTGCTCAGGCAGGAGCGCGGGGCTCTGGACGGCGGCACCCGGCGAACAGAGCTCGAGCTTGCGCTTGCTTCCAGCGGTCGCCACGCCGAGGAGCGTCGCATCGCCGCCCTCGTCGGCCGCTGCGAAAGTGAAGCGCGAGCGGAGAGAGTCGCCTGCTTGCGCAAGCGGAGCCTCGTCTGCCTCGTCGGGGATGGCGGCGAAGGACAAGTGCAGCGGCAGCGCAGATGCGTTTGCCATCCGGCTCTCGCCCAGAACTGATGCGGTCGAAGCCTTGCTCTTGCTCGTGCGGCGATGCGCAGCAGCCCGAGTCGGCGAGGCGTCCAGCGGGTCCGGCGTGGGCGGCGAGCCGCGCGCCCAGGGTCTCGTGCCATCGTCACTCCTGGCAGAGACCGATTCCGGGCTCGAGATCGCTCCGTCATGACCGCCGCCTTCCGACACGAGCCGAGCGCGGTCGCCAGCATCGATGCGGCTGAGCATGCCGCCCATGGTGCCAGCATCTGCGCTGGGTGCCGAGGATGATACGTTCTGCAGCTGTGAGAAGCCGCTGGCGTACAGCGCCTCGACCTCGGCGTCGTCCTCGCCTGTCGGACCGGGGCTGGACGAAGCAATGTCCTGCGGCTCTGGGCTGCGAGACTCGGGCGAGGCGCGCGTGGGAGAGCTCTTGAGCTTGAAGAACTTGCTCCGCGTGCCAGTCGCCAAAGGCTCGCTGTCGGAGCCATCGGCGTACAGCGCAAGGCATTGAGCTGCACTGCGACGCAATGCGGGCTGTGCGCGAGACGCGACGGGGTCGTCTGGTGCGTTGAGCGATCGCGGCTTGAGTGGTGACGCGGACGAGGCGACAAAGCCGGAAGGCCCGCTGGAAGCCTGCGCGGGACGCTGGCTGGCGGAGGTCTTGGCGAAGAACTGTGCGATGCCGCGCTGTGCTGCGGGCGGCGGGCCAGCCTGAGCGGGCCGACTAGGGCGGCGGGCTGTGGCACCTGCCGGCTTTGCTGGTTCGTCGCTCGTGGACGGCATGAGGTCGACCATAGCGCGGCGGCTGATTGGATCGATGTTACCATCCGCAATGCCGCGCGCCTCCTCGCAGCTCATGGGAGCTCCGATGCACGGGTCAGCGTCTACTGCCGCGCCATCGGCCGCCAGCAGCGGAGAGAGGGTGACGATCTGAACGCTGCCATCTGGCGCACGCGCAAAGACGCGCTGGAAGACGAAGGTGCGCTCGGCGGTGGCACTGCGGGTGCTGGCCTCAGCTTGCGCATCAGCAGCCTGGCAGGAGAGATGACTCACAAGTCCTCGTGGTACGTCTCAGGCACGCGCATGCCCTCCATGCGCACCGCCTGCAGGAGCTTCGGCACCGTCTGGTACTTGCGGAGAAGGCGGTGCGCAGTCTTCAGGCCCATTCCTGAGAACCAGCATGAGTTCAGCCGGGCGCGCGCTGCAGTAGCATCAGTGCTCACCAGGGATCGAGTCGAGATAGTCACAGCCGCTCAGGATGGCCATCTGGCGGAACTGCGACTCGGTGAAGCCATGCAGCGGCAGGCCGTGGCTCGACGCCAGTCGGTCATGGCGCAGCTCTACGCACGAGCCATTGACGTCAAGCTTGTACAGCACCTGTGGAGCTGGGCTCAGCTTTGCAGCGCGCGCTTTGCAGAGGAGAGAAGCTCACTGTGCGGCAACCAAACACCAGCAGGTCCGAGTCCTCCGTCACCACGGCGTCGATGACGTTGCAGCGCTCCAGATAGGCCAGCTGCGCGTCGGCCTCGTAGGGCGCCACGATGTAGGCGACCTTCTCGCGGCGCAGTGCCTTGATGAGCTGGTAGGCCATCTCTGGCGTCACGTCGACGCATTTGGCAAAGATGTCGTGGGCCATCTTGTCCTTGCCCTCGGCCAGCAGCTGCCTGGCGCGCGCCTGGCTCTCGGCTCGCCGCCTGCAGCGCTGCGGTGAGCACTTGACGGACGCACGCTGGGAATCCGCAATCAGTACTCACGCCTCGCGGCCCTCCTCCGTGCGGCTCTTTGCGGGCAGCCGGTCGCCATCAAAGACGATGTACGGCTCCACGCCATGGTGACGCAGCATGCGAATGCGCGCCATGGAGTAGTTGATGTAGCTGCGATGCGAGTCAGCACGATGCAGGCTAGAGACGGGAAGCCAGCTCCGTGCGATTAGGTGCCAGGTCCGGCAGAGCGACCTGCGCATCGCATGTGCGGCCCGCGTCCACTGCACATCCCCCAGCCCTGCCCAGTGCAGCACTCACGCATCGGTGCGCTCGCCGAGCACGAGCTTCTGTGCACAGCCGTACGCGCCGCGGTGCAGCCAGACGTAGGCGTCGATGCCGAGCGTCTGGCCGCGGTAGGCGGAGATGTGGCGCGTGACCTGCACGTCCTTGAGCGCCGGCAGCAGGCCGCTGATGCCCATCGTGGCCGGGCCGGGGCTGTGCGCGCAGCCGGTGCGGGCGAGGGGGCGTGCAGTGCTGCCGGCGGGCAGGTGCGGCGGCGCGAGTGGGATGGAGGTGGTGGTGCGGGTGTTGGACGGCCGGCGTGCGGCGGGTGCGGCAGCGGGCCGCGGCGCGTGGAGAAGCGCGTCAAGAAGCTCACGCGCGCGTCTGGCGCCATCATCGTGCCGCGGCCTGACTCTGCTCCAGCTGCTCTCTCGCGCATCCCGCGCGCCGCCTGCCGCTCGTTCTCGACCCCCGCACCTCCCACCGCTGCCTGCCGCTGCCGCTAGGCCATGCCCCTGTCGCTGCCGCTGCAAGTGCCGTGGCCGCCGCTGTCTCTGCTCGCCGTGCTGCTGCCGCTGCCGCTCGCCGCGCTCCTCATGTTCTCCTTCGCCAGCACGCGCCGCTGGCAGCCGGCCGGCAAGCATGTCCTCATCACCGGCGGCAGCTCCGGCCTCGGCCTGGCGCTCGCCGAGCTGCTGGCCAGCCGTGGCGCCAGCGTGACGCTCGTGGCGCGCAACCAGGAGCGCCTCGATCAGGCAAAGGCGCGCGTCCAGGTGCGTGCGGCTCTGGCCGTCGAGCATGCTCGAGTGCGGACGGTGGCTCGGCCTTGCTGACGCACTCTGGACCCGCTCAGGCCGCTTGCATCGCACCTCCGCAGTTCGTGCAGGCCATCTCGGCCGACCTCGTCAGCTTTGCAGGCTGCCAGAAGGCGCTTGCGCAGGCCACGGAGCAGGCTGCGGCCCACGCGCCCACTTCAGCCAGCACCGACGCAGCGGCGCCGGCCCACCGCGTGCCCGACGCCGTCTTCTGCTGCGCCGGCGCCGCGCGCCCCGGCTGGTTCATCGAGCAGACGGAGCACATGTTCCGCGAGGGCATGGACACCGACTACTTCACCGCCGCGGGCATGAGCCACGTGAGTCTACGGCAAGGCGGCCCTTGCGCCCGTGCGCAAGAGCCTGACGGCCAGCAATCGAACAGGCTGCGGCACAGGCATACGCAAAGTCAGGACAGACCGGCGGCAAGATCGTACTGGTCTCGTCGACGCTGGGCTTCATGGGTCTCGTGGGCTACTCGCAGTACTCGCCGGCCAAGCACGCCATCAAGGGCCTGGCCGACTGCCTGCGCTCGGAGCTCCAGCTGTACGGCATCTCTGTGCACGCGTACTTTCCGGGCACGATCCTCAGCCCGGGGTACACGCGCGAGAACGAGACGAAGCCGAAGCTCACGGTGCAGATCGAAGGCGACGGCGAGAAGGACGGCCTCTCGCCCGCGGCGTGTGCCAAGGGTCTGCTGAGAGGTGCGCCGAGCCGGTGCGCCGCAGCCGCGTGCGGATACCAGGACTGACCATGCGCCGTCGCAGGCCTGGAGAAGAACCAGTACTTCATCACCACGGACTTCCAGTCTGAGCTCTTCCGTGCGAGCGCCCTGGGCAGCGGCCCGGGAAACGGCTGGCTGATGGACCGACTGAAGGGCTTCATTGGCGCGGTGAGTCGCTCGCAGCTTTCCGGCGCCCGTGCGAAGCTGATGCCGTAGCGTCGTGCCCAGATCGGCATTCCGCTCTGGCGCATCTTCGAGGCAGACGCGCTGATCAAGAAGCACCGCGCGGAGCACTACAGGGAGCTCGGCCTGAACGGCGGCGTGGCACCTCGATGACTGAGGCCGCGCGGCGTCACCAATGCAGACAGATGCCAAGGACTCATTGCGCCGTGGCGGTCGTGGGCTGTCTTCCACACTCCGTCTGTCTAAAGCCTCGGGACTCCGTCTGTCTAAAGCCTCGGGACAGCCAATAAGTCGCATTTCCCTGCTGCGCGCCGACCCCGCAGCCACGCGTGCGTCTGCCTGCTAGCATCGGCCAGCTTGCGCTTAGCCGGGGGGCAGCAGGCTGGCGTCGACCTCGGCGCGCTCCTCTTCTGTCATGTCCTCCGAGCCCGTCCATGCAGATGTGATGGGAGAGCGCGGCAGCACCATCGTGCCTGGGTGGAGCAGTGTCAGCTGAATGCACGCAACATCGCGCATCGCCTGGCAGCAAGCCGACACGTTGCTGTTCGCAGACGCTTCCTGCGCGCGCACGCCAGAGACTCACCACTGCGGGCACACTCCAGCACGCCAAACGGCCGCACGAGCTTCAGGAAAGCGTCGCAGCGGCTCGTCTTGCCCGAGACCTCGATGATGACGGCCGTCGAGCTGATGTCGACGACGTTGCCCTTGAATTGCTCAGCAAGCGCGACGATGGAGCGCATGTGGTCATACTTGACGCGCAGCGCCTCCGTAGGCGTCAGCGGCGGCGGGTGCGACGCGCCGCCGGCGCCGGCCGCGAGCTCAGCATCCGTCTCGCGCTCCGAGACGAGCTCGGGCGCAGGACGACTTTGCGCACCGGCCAGGCCGGCATGCGCGTCCTCGAAGTACTCGGGCCCGAGGATGGACACCTTGACGAGCATGAGCTCGCGCTCGATGACACTCGTGTCCGTGTAGTCGAGCACGGCCCACACGGGCACGAGGTCCTCGAGCTGGCGGCGCATCTGCTCCACCACGCCGTCCTGTCCGCGGAGCGTGATACACATGCGCGACAGGTCGCGGTGCTCCGTGGCGCACACCACGAGCGAGTCGATGTTGAAGCCGCGCGCGGCGAGCGTGCCGGCAACGCGCGACAGCACACCCGGCTCATTCTGGACGAGCGTGTTGAGGATGTGTCTGCAGCGAGGAGGCATGAGTGGGTGCACAAGGCGCTGCGCTCAGTGCTCGGCAGACAACGCAGCCCCGCCGAGGCGACGCAGCAGCGGCACTCACCGCTTGAACGGCTGCTTGCTGGGCGGCGGCGTGTTGTAGAGGATGTTGCTCACCGCCTCGCTCGCATCAAACGTCGGCGGCTCGAGGCTCGGCAGCGGCGGCAGCTTGCGCAGGCGGTGCGAGAGCTTGTACTCGAGCGCCGCCGAGGCGCCGCGCGTGCCGTCGTTGGGCCCGCCGTCGGCGTCGGCGTCGGCCTTGGGCGCGGCGCGCGGCGCGGCGCTGGAGAAGAGGCGCTGCGGTGCTGCGACGAGGCGTGCAGCGGGCCGCAGCGCAGTGCGCGCAAGAGGCGCAGCCATAGCAGACAGCGAGGACGTGCAAGGGCAGCCTCGCAGGTGGAGATGGGTGCGGGAGAGGAAGGAGGCGCGCCGCCGCGCGATGCTTGAGATGCAACATCCGCGCCTTCGCCGCGAGTCACGCGGACGGCCTTCGGGCACGGCGGCGCCGGAGCGCGACCTCACATCGCGGGAGGATTCAGTTATCGCGCGGCACTCGGCGGCTGCCACACACACAGTTGCAGCAGCCTCTCACAGCAGCAAGCACGCAGCAGACTGCGCTCAGCTTGCACTTGGGCTGAGGCACCGCTGCACTGACGGTGCTCGCGCGGCCGGCGAAGCCCTGGCCGGCCCGCGTGGGAAAAAGTTGCTATCGCGGCGGCTGCGCGGCGTGCGCGACTCTCGGCTGCCTGCGCGCCGCCGCCTGCCCTTCCCACGCCGACAGCACGCACCGCCGAGCCCACGCCCGCTCGCCCCAACTCCTGAATCTCGGCGCTCACGGCGGATGACGTGTGGCCGGTTTGCGCTCCAGCGCAGCACTGCAGCGAGAGAGGAGTAGAGGTCATCACATTCGAGGCGTGGGGTAAGAGAAGCGCAGCACGTGGGCTCGGAGGCGCGTCGAGCGCCCTCGAGGACGCAAAGACGTGGGGTGATGAGTAGTGGTAGCATTCAGCCGCGTACGGCGAGCTGACGTCGGGTAAAGGCGCATCGCATCGCATCGAGTCGGGTCGGTAGAGTAGATGAGGCAGAGGCAGAGTGGTAGAGGTCGTAGATGAGCAGCACGTCGAGCGAGCCCGTGCGCTGTCGAGAGCGAGCAGGGGCCGCGGCGGCGACGAGGTTGAGTCGCCGAGAGGCAGGCTGAAGGCTCAGTGCGAGAGGATGAAGCCTGGGCGTTTGTGATGAGCGTCAGTGTGTGGTCGACAGTGGAGAAGAGAGGGAAACAGGGCTCACCCTTGTAGCCCTGTGCTGCGCACTCCTCCAGGCTGCCGAGACGAAGAGGGCGAGTGTGAGCAGGTGACAAGCGCGAGCGAGGCAGCGAGAGATGCGAAGAAGCACGCACTCCTTGATGTAGGCCGGCTGATGACGACGACGACGACGAGCAGGAGGCATCAGCACATGATGACAGGCAGGGGGAAGGACGGAGGACTCACGATGCCGCCAGTGTAGTTCAGAGGCTGGGCCTTCTTGCCCTTGACGTTGCTGTGCGTGTCTCATCAGCCGCTTGCCCCCTTTCTTGACTGCTCGCCGCGCTACTCACCGGCCCATGTACCAGCCCTGACTGGCGTGGAACAGGCTCTTGGCGCTCAGCTCCTCCACACGATCACACCACGCCTTCTCCGCCTCGGGCGTGACGTCGAACGAAGCGATGCTCTTCTCGCGCATGTGCTCCATCGTCTGCGTCAGCCACTTGGCCTGAATGTCGATCGTCGAGGGGCCGTTGGAGTAGGCCGTGGGCGCTGCGGAGAGGCGTCAGCAAGGAGAGCCAGGGGGGGGGGGGCGAGGAGCGACGGACCTTGGGCACCGTAGAGCTGTGACGACGATGACGAGGCATCAGCGGGTGAGTGACCAAGCAGCAGCGAGTGTACGCACGTAGAAGAGATTGGGGAAGCCCCGGATCGTCATGCCGAGGTTGCTCGACACGCCGTTCTGGAGGCTCCACTTGTCCGCCAGCTTCTGCCCCTTGACGCCGGTAATGTCGATCTTGCGGTACACGCCGCTGTGCGTGTCGAAGCCGGTGGCGCAGACGAGCACGTCGAGCTCGACGACGCGGCCCGACTTGAGCTGCACGCCCTTCTCCACGATGCGCACGATGGGGTCGGAGCGCACGTCGATGATCTCCGCCTTGGGGTCGTTGAGCACCTCGTAGTAGTTTTGCTCGAGCGAGGGACGACGCGTGCCTGCGAGCGGAGCAACAGGCGTCAGAAAAGAGAGAGCCTGACGGGCAGCAAGACAAGCGCACCGAAGGTGTGGAAGGGCTCCTTGGGCGCCAGCAGCTCGCGCTTCTTGGGGTCCGTGACGCGCTCGGCCACCTTGCGCTGCCAGAAGTTGTAGGCCCTGTGCGCGGCGATCGACGTAGGTAGAGGTAGGCAGGAGGGGTGGGGGCGGCGGAGGCATTGTCAGCATGCATGCCAGTCACACGGCGATGGCATGCAAGTGCAGCATCTCCCTGCCACGCGTCACCTCTCTCGCTCTCCACGCGCCGGCCCACTCACTCGCGATTGATCTCCTCGTTGAAGTAGACGTCTTGGCTGACGACAGAGGAGGGGTCAGCGCTCATCTCAAGCCACACACGGTCGCGGGCGCGACGCGCGTCAAACGCACGCCGCGTCGTGCGACGCCTCTTGCGAATGCAACCACCACAGCCCCCGAGAACCTCCTCAACACTCGTCCGTCCACTCACTAAGTGCCCAACCAATACGTGAACCCACGCTTCGCCCAGATTTTCTCGAAGAAGGCCTCGCGCTGCTCGGGGGTCTGCTTCCGCCAGTCCGTCGTCGTGTCAAAGTCGTAATGGAAGCCAGCGAACGTGTGGCTGTTGTGAGAAGAGATGGGAGGTGAGCGTGGGGGCAAAGAGAGGCGAGGGGAGGGGAGAGGGGTGGGCAAAGAGAGGCGAGGGGAGGGGCGAGGGGTGGGCAAAGAGAGGCGAGGGGAGGGGGGAGGAGTGGGCAAGAGCGGCAACACGCACCGACGCTTCTCCAGGATGTCGGCGTAGACGGCCTTGAATGCCACTTGTGCCTCGGGCGTCAGCTGTGCCTGGCCCATGGGCAGGCAGAGGTTGGGTGTGCGCTGGAAGAGCTTGAACTCGCTGGCGACCTTGCCGAGCTCCTGCGCGACCTGCACGCCCGACGCGCCCGTGCCGATGACGCCGATGCGCTTGCCAGTGAGATCCTCCGGCGCCACGCTCTCGTCCCAGTTGCCCGTGTGGAAGATCTGGCCCTTGAACGTCTCTGCTCCCTCGAATGGGTTCATTGGCGCCGACGCAAAGCCGAGGCACGAGATGAGGAAGTTGGCCTCGAACGTCAGCTTGCCATCCTTGCCCATCGCCTCGACGTGCCACGTCTTGCTCTTCTCGTTCCACGTCGCCTTGGAGACGCGCGTGTTGAAGTAGGCGTCCTTGGAGATCTGCATCTTCTTGTCGGCGTGGTTGAAGAAGTGACGGATGCCCTTCCAGCCCGGGTAGACCTCGGACCACGTGAAGTCCTCCCAGATCTCCTCGTGGTCCAGGCAGTATAGCGGAATCGGCGAGTCGACGCGAGCGCCAGGGTAGCGGTTGAGGCTGGAGACACAGAGAGCGGGTCAGCAAGGGCGTTGCGAAGAGAGAGAGAGCAAGTAAGGAGGCCTCCGACACAGCTGCGTGACGCGCCAACACTCACCTCCACGTGCCGCCGAGGATGGGACTGGCCTCGACAATCTTGGCCTTGAAGCCGGCCTTGCGCAGGCGGACTGGTGCAGAGGAGCTTCAGCGTCAGCATGGCAGCTTTCTTCAGGCAGCTTCATCTTCAGAGAGCGAGCCAATCCGTGCTTCGCCTTTCCCTCGGCCTCCGCCACTACGGCTGCGCCTAGCACTCACTCAGCGAGTCCACACCGCCAAAGCCACCGCCGATGATGAGAGCGTCGAGCTTCGTCGACATGCTGAGGGTTGCTTCGTGTGTGTGATGTGTAGAGCGAGGTGTGAGGAGTGTGTGTGGTAGGAGGGAGAGAAGGTGTCGAGGTAGAGAGTGCGGAGAAGAGGCTGCTTATAGGCGACCTCATCATCCGCTGTCCCCGCCTGCCGCTCCGCCGAGCAGAAATGAGAGGAGGCTCGTGCACTCTCGGCCTCCACTGTCCGGCCACCGGCTCGCTGAGGGCGCTGCAGCTGGCCGAAGCTCTCATGCACCGGTGCGCAAGAGTGTTGCACTTGAGCTGCCTGCGTGCGGCGGTGCGGCAGCGACAGTGGGACAGTCGTGTGGGTCTCTCCATCTCTCCTCCTCTCGCGGCCGGCCGGCCGGCGGATGCACCCTTGACGGCGAGGGCGAGGCTGATGCTGCGCTGCTGTTGGTCTGGGACAAAGATGGAGGCCGCCCGCGCGCGCGGCCGGCGAGGCGCCTCTTCCCCGCACTTTGGCGCACCTCCACGCGTCGCGGCGCGCTAAAGTTTACGCCCGGCGACCGGCCGCGCGGCGCTCCTCCGCTCTCGCTCTGGGGGCATCGGCGCACGGGCGCTCGTTGCTGCGAGCTACCCCACACTCGCACTCCGCCGCACGCCGCGCCCGGCCCGAAGCGCCGGATGGCCGATGTCGCCGCTCGCAGGAGAGCAGAGGAGCATCTGCAGCTGAGGCACAAGCCTGCGACACAGCGCAGAGCGGCAAGCTCGACCGCTGCACGCTGCTGAGCGCCGCTGCTGCGGCAAGCCGCCCTTGCGACTGGCTGCGACGCTGCAGCTGCAGCGCTGGCGGCCGAGTGCTGCGCTCCGTCTTTGGCGCTGCGCTCTGCTTGCTTGCTTCGCTTGGCCAGCCAGCTTTGCGCACCGCTGCAGCGGACAGAGCAGCTCCGCCGTTGCGTGCTCATCGCGCTTGCTCTCGCTGCGGCGGCATCTCATCGCGCCAGCAGCATGAGGCGAGGCTTGAGCGCCGCATCGGCCTGCGAGACTGCCTCTGAGCAGCCGCGATATCCTCTGGTGCTGCATGCTTGTCTTCCGTGCTGCGCCTTGCGCCGCAGCGGCGGAGCTTGCCTCTGCCGCAGCGAGCTCGCCTCTCCTCTCGACCTCTGGCAAAGGCAGCATCCAGATGCAGCAGCAGAGTGCTCACTCTGACGAGAGAAAGAGACGGAAAGGGGTCAATCCGGGCGGATGTGGAGCCTCACAGCGGCAGTGCGGCGGCGGCGGAGAGGAGGCGGATGCGGGGCTCTCGCGGCGCTGCAGCGTGCACAGACCATCAGCGGCGCGGTCGCGGCGGCGGCGAGAGCAGGGGCGACCTGTGCGCTCGTCTGCCTCTCATCGCCGACGTCTGGCAGACGTAGGAGAGGCGACACAGCAGATGTAGTGTGCTCGATGTGCAGCGGCAGCTTGCCTCGAGCATTCTACTCGGCCTCGTCAGCTGCCTCGCTCAGCGCTTGGGCGAGTGTGTCTGCGGCCAGAGGCAGGCCTCGAGCGGAGGAAGCGGCCTGGCGTGCTCCCACGCTCACTGGGCAGGCCGGCGAAAGCAGCTCTGCAGCTGCTCCCACGGCTGCAGCTCGCATCCTCTCTCTCGCTGCTCGCTTTCCGCCCAGAGCAGACACGGTTCTCTGTCTCACAGCCAATGCTAGGCTAGCAGAGAGTGACGTCGCATCTGCCATTGCTCCTGCCGTCCGCGCATGTCACTTGGCGACCGCAGCGGCACCCTGGCCCTTGGGCATCTTGCGCCCCGCCGGCCCCTGCTTGCCATCGATGTCGGCCTGCGTGTACACGTGCTTGGCGACCTCGAGCAGCCACTCGGACTTGAACTCCATGCACTGACGCAGGTACTGGCGCGACGTCTCGACTGTGCAGAGAGAAAGGTCAGTGGAAGGAAGAGAGGGGGCCAAGGGGCAGTCGACGCACCGAGCTCGTAGTACAGCAGAAACTTGGGCGGCGGCACTTGCTTGAAGAGACACGAGCTCGGATCTGTCCATCTTCTC
Organism: Tilletiopsis washingtonensis; assembly: GCF_003144115.1. Taxonomy (NCBI): domain Eukaryota; kingdom Fungi; phylum Basidiomycota; class Exobasidiomycetes; order Entylomatales; genus Tilletiopsis; species Tilletiopsis washingtonensis. The sequence continues at coordinate 801,431 of NW_020312004.1, read as the reverse complement.
ATCAGCTCTACATCTTCTCTCGCTGCACGGCACTCCAACTCACGGATGTGCACGGTGGCGTTCTGCTTGAGTGCCCGGTAGCTCTCGCCGCCCTTCTGCAGCGTCGCCGTGGACATGAAGAAGCCCGACAGGAGCGCCTTTTGGATCGGCGTAATGTCGGAAGAGTCGAGATTGGCTTGCGGCTGCACCTCGGCGCGCTCGGCGAGCTGCGCTAGCTGGTCGCGAATGTCTCGGACGCGCGCCAGGACCTGCCAAGAGACGTCAGCCTCTGTGCAGTAATGTGAGAGGAGGGCACGCACCTTGGGCTGCACGAAGTTCTCCATGCAGAAGCTGTACGAGTAGTTGCTCTCCACCCACTGCTCCCACACGTTCAACAGCGTGAAGTGGTCGCCTCCAGGGCGCACAAACGCCGCGCGCGCCTTGTCGGCATGCAGCTTCTTGTCCTTGGGCCGGTAGAAGAGCGAGCCGGACTCTTGCAGCATCGAGACAATCGAGAGCACCTGGCGCGCGGATGCGTGAGCTTTGAGAAAGAGGGAACCAGGGGAGACGGGGGACTCACCTCGTCGGTGCACTTGTACTGCTCACTGGCGAGGATGGCTTTGCTGAGCGCCGGATCGACGGGAAACTCGGCCTGTCTTCTCCCCAGCTTCGTCAGTTCGCCCTTGTCGTTGAAGCTGCCGAGGGCGTAGAGCAGCTCAAACGAACGCATGAGCGTGTCGGTCGGCGGCGGATCGAGAAAGTCAAAGTTGTAGATGTCGTCGATGCCGACGGACTTGAGCAGCAGCACGACGTTTGCGAGATTGGTGCGCTGGATCTCGGGCGTCGTGTGCGCGTCCATCTCGTTCTCAAACGCCCACTTCGTAAAGAGGCGGAAGGCCTTGCCGGGTCCGACGCGGCCGGCTCGACCGGCTCGCTGATCGGCCGAGGCACGCGAGCACTGCCAGTGGCGCAAGGGCGTGAGCACGACACCAGCTCCTCGTGGCTCCCCACCCTTCCTTCTTCCCTCTCTGCGCGCTCATCTGTCGAGACTCACGGGCACCACGGTCAAGGACGACATGCCCGTGCGAGGATTGTACGAGTTCTGCTTGACGAAGCCGGGATCAATCACAAAGACGACGCCGTCGATGGTGATGGAGGTTTCTGCGATGTTCGTCGCCAGCACGACCTGGAGGCAGGAGAGGGCATCAGCGTGCGGGCGGAGTCCGGCGGGATAGGCCGCCGCAGCTGGCTCTTAGCTCGACTCACCTTCCTCGCTCCCTCCGGCGTCGGCTCAAAGATCTTAGCCTGCATGTCGCTCGGCAGATTCGCATAGATGGGGCAGACGATCAACTCTGCAATCTTGCTGCCCAGCGCCCGGGATGTCTCTGCCAGATTCTCCATCGCCACATCGATCTCGTCCTGCCCCGTCAGGAAGACCAAGATGTCGCCCTTGGGCTGCGACGTGTGGATCTGAAAGACGGTCGTGATGGCGGCGTGCAGATAGTTGGCCTCAGGTTGAGGCGTGTAGTGGATGTCGACGGCGAATCGGCGGCCTGGCACTGAAGGCGCAAGGGGACGGACATCAGCTGACGCGCCCTCTGTGCCGCTCCGCGCGCTCTCTCGCTCACCGTAGAAGATTGGTGCATCGTCAAAGTACTCGCTGAACTTCTCGGCATTGATGGTGGCGCTCGAGATGATCAGCTTCAGATCCGGGCGGAAGCGAGCCACATCCTTGACGAGGCCGAAGAGACTGCGTGTGCGCCACGCGTCAGCGGGACCGGAGCGGCGGCGTGCGCGCCGACGCTCGTGTGAAACTCACATGTCAGTCGAGAGTGTACGCTCGTGTGCCTCGTCGATGATGAGCGCAGAGTAGCCGGCCAAGTCAGGCTCGGTAAGGAACTCGCGCAGCAACATGCCGTCCGTCATGTACTTGAGCACCGTGACGTCGGATGTGCAGTCCTCGAAGCGAATGCTGCGAAGTACCGCAAAGGACATCAGCTGCTTCGTTCCAACTGCCCGGTGCCCGGCGCCCTTGGACGGACGAAGCTAGCAGCCAACTCACCTGTATCCGCATTCTCTGCCCACTCTGACGCCCATCTCCTCGGCCACTCTCGCCGCCACACTCATCGCCGCCACTCTCCTCGGCTGGGTGCATCCCACCTTCATGCCCCCCTTTGTGTATCCCGCCTCATGCAAGAACTGCGGCAGCTGCGTCGTCTTGCCCGAGCCCGTCTCGCCGACCTGTGGAGTGATCAGATGAGGAAGGAAAGGGGGGAGAGGGGAGGAAGACGCACCACGATGAGCACTTGCGAATCGGCAATCGCCTCGAGCAGCTCTTCGCGCAGCGCATAGACGGGCAGGGACTTGCGCGTAGCGTCGATCGAGTCGGCTAATTTCGCGCGATCAGCACCGGACACCTGCCAGTTGCCTCTGCGCCTCACCTTTGCTCTGGGCCGCCTTGATCTGCTCCTGCAGCTTGGCGTCTTTCTCGTCCATGCCAAACGCATCTTCCAGGCGGTCGGCCTGCATGACAAAGTTGATGCGCTGTTCCTCGTCAAACACGTACTCGTACTCCTCCTCTTCTTGCCCTGCCCCAGCCCCGGCGCCAGCAGTCGGCAAGAAGTTGGCCTTCGTGAGCTGCTCTTGCTCGAACAGATCAATGTCGGTGATGTGTGTTGCATGCGCTGCGCGCTCGTTCTTCGAGTCTTCGTCTGTGGTACGCCCGAGACCTCTAGTTCAGCCTATCTCCCTGCAGCTGCACGGCCCGTCCATCGCGCGTGCTGCGAGCCGGACTCACAGCGCTGATACAGCGCCGCCTGTTTCTTCTTGTTGTCGAGCTTGCCTTGCTCGGTGATGTAGTCCTCGGGCATCATGTAGCCTCCATGCCCATCCTGAATGCCCTCTCTCTCCTCGGCCAGTCGCAGCACCTCCTTCTTGTACTCGAGATCGCGGATCTCTCGCTTCGTCGCCTTGATGCCTCGCATGTAGCGCTCCTCGTCCGCCACTTCCAGCCTGAGAAGCTCGAGCTGCTGGGCACTGCGCTTCGCGAGGTATTCCTGCCGCGAGCGATCGCGCAGGCCGGGCATGGCAGCGGCGCGCGCCTCTGCATCCTCAGCCAGTAGCCGTCGTGCGGCCACTTCTGGGTTCAGCTTCGAGCCTCGGTCCTCCACCAGCGCCTTGCCGCCCTTGTCGCGCTCGCGCATGCGCTTGGCAAACTCGTCGCGCTCGGCAATGTCGCGCAGGCGCTCGCGCTCCAGCCGCACCTCCTCTGGCTCGTCGGGCTCTGCCTCTGCCTGCTCCGAGGCACCGCGCGTGCGCTTCGAGGGACCTGCCTCGTCGCCCTCGCCCTCCTCCGGCTTCTTCTTCTTCTTCCTGCGCTTCTCTGGCCGGATTGCGAGCTGCTCCTGCGCATCGTCGTCGAGGATAAGGCCGTACCGCTGCGTCTGCTCCTTTGCCTTCTCTTGCGTCGCCTCGGCTCTGCGCGGCACCGACGCTTCGGGGCGCGGCGTCTTTGCGTAGAGCTGGCGGGCGAATGCCTCGCCCTCGGGCGAGGCTGGCAGGCCGAGGGCAGAGAGCGAGGCAAAGAGAGCGTCGGAGGAGGGCGCGGAGGCGGCGGTGAGGGCAATGTAGTCGATCATGCTGCTCTCGGACATGCCGAAGAACTTGATGCTGTGGTCGGAGATCCAGCGCCGCAGCGACGAGGAAGAGGAGGCCATGGTGGGCTCAGACGCCGCGCTGTGGCAGGGGGCAGGATGGTGGAGGGGAAGCAAGATGCGCAGACGCGGCACTCGGCCTTCTGCTGCTGCGCCGCGCCTCGCCGTCCCGCCGCGCGCCGCGCGCCCAGCCAGGCCTCGCCCCTCCGCGTTTCTCCTTCTCACTCTCATGGGCCCTGCTTCACCATGATGCCTCAGACACAGCAAGCACAACGAGAATGGCCACAATCTCATTTCACTCCCTCAACTCCCTCACTCAAACGCGCTGCCAAACGTCAGGCCCACCTTGCTCGCCACGATGCCCGCGCCCACCACCGCCATGACCAAGCCCACATGCAGCGTCGTCAGCTCCACCGCCGCAAGCATGTATCGCGGCGTCCAGAGCTTGAAGAGCATCAGATGGCGGCGGAACCACGTTGCAAAGAAGGCGGCGCCAAGCGTGACGACGCTGTGGTAGAGCAGCAGGCCGAGTGCTGTCGCGAGCAGATGGGAGATCGTCGGCATGCGCGTTGGCTTGGCGGCGTTGGGATCGCCACGCGGACGAGGCGAGAGGTTCCAGAATGCCAGCAACGGCATGGAGATGGCGGGCAGCAGCGCAGACGGACCAAACGAATTGAGCGCCACGAGCACGGGCGAGAGAGGATAGGCGACGCTGCGCAGGCCGACAAAGGCGACGCGCCACTGAATCGAGGGAAACGTGGCCTGGTGGCCCGTGGCGAAGAAGAGCACGCAGCCGAGCAGTGCCAGCGTCGTCGTCTCGATGAGCCGAGGCGCCACGAGCGGCGGCGGACCCGCAGAGCCGAGCGGCGCAGAGGCCGCTTCGGCGGCGGCGGCGGCAAATGAGCCGGCAGCTGGCGACGGGGCGGCACCACGCTGTGGCGTTGACGAGGCGGAGGCGGCCGACTTCTTGCTCTGCGCAGCCTCGAGGAATCGCGAGCGCAACAGCTCTGCATCGCGCTCGCTGTCGCCCAGCTCGGCCAGGGCCAGCAGCACAAGCAGCGCCGCCGCGAGTACGAGCTGTCCCATGGGCTGCGCCAGCAGAAAGAGCAGGCTTGTGAGGAGCGCCACGAGGAGCAGGTAGAGCGAGCCGAGACTGTTGGCAAAGCCCAGCACAATCATGCGCGTTTGAGGCTGTGCTGCTGCGCTCGGTGCGGTCGATGCCGTTGCGGCTGCGTCGGTGGCTTGAGGAGGCGCGGCCGGAAGCGTCTCCTGCTTGAGCTCGATGCAGAGCGGACTGAAGGCCCAAAACGCTAGTCCGACGACGCAGACGGCGACGAGATCCACACGTGCCACCGCTAGCTTGAGCCACTCGAGGAAGACCTGCGTGCTGGCGCCCCACTCTTCCGTCGCTGCCCAATCGAGGAGCCAGTAGCCGGCGCCGAGGAGCAGAGTAGGTCTCAGGACCCAGCTCAGGAAGACTGGCGCCACGCCGGCGTTGGACTTGGAGCGTTTGAGTGCCCATCCGAGTGCAGAAGGCAGAGTGAGGGCGACGAGGTAAGCGCCTCCCATGGTCCAGACGCTGTTGATGGTGGCGCCGCCGCCTGCTTGCCCAGCAGCGTAGAACGTCGTCCGGCAATGCGGCGCTTGTTCCTCGCGACACACTCTGCTGAACGCCACGATGCGCATGCCGAGTGCCGCGCCGAGGGCGAGCAGAACAAGCCGGTTGCGCAGCGCTGCCGTCGGCGCAAAGAGATAGGCGTTGCCTGCGCGTGCGAGCAGAGCGATGCTCAGAAGCACTGAAACGCCGAGATCCTCCCAATCAACGAACGCGACGGAGCCGAGACCCACGACGTGCAGCACGGGCAGGAGGAGAGCGAGGAGGCCGAGTGCAGTCGGACGAGAAGATGGGAGAGACCAGCCGCTTGTTTGAGGTAGTAGCAGCCCGAGTTGCGCGCCTGCAGAAGCGCCGAAGAGACTGAGGTCGAGGATCGAGAGTCCACCGAAGATGGCCGTCATGTGCGTGCTCGGAAGGAAGTGCTTCACGACGCCGATGCTCGCGCCCACGAGGGCACAGCTCGCAGCTGCACGAGCCGACGTGTGCGCGACGTGTGCCGCAAGCTGCTCGACTCCCTCTGTGCGCCTCGCAAAGCGCCGCTGTCGAATGCGCAATCTCGCGCCTCTGCGTCCCGGCGTTGCCGGCTGGATGCGTTCCTCTCTCCTCTCCCATCCCAGCACCAAGCCCTTCAGTGCGCCGCTGCGCAGCTGCAGAATGCTGCCGACGCTGAGTGCCAGGAGCACGAGGCCGGCGAGCATGCGATGCATCTCGAACTGGGCCCAGACGGAGCGCGCGCGAGAGAGGGCGGTGCGCGTGTAGAGCTGGTAGGCTGCAGCGGCTGCCCGCCGAGCGGCGATGCTCTGCGCGTCGCTGGCGGAGCGAGACGACGACGGCTGGGCGTAGGCTGCATCGGCCTGCATCGCCGTCTTCCAAGCGCGTTCCATCTCCTCCTCGAACGGCGACAAGTCGCTGGACTTCTCGGCGTAGCTGCGCAGATAGCGGCGCACCTGCAGAGCGTTGATGCGCAGTGCCCTCAAAAGCCGATCGGGCGAGGAGGAAGACGGCGGGAACAGCTCGGGAATGACGGTGCCGAGGGAATTGAAGGGAATGGGGACGCCGAGGAGCAGAGAAATGGAGGGGACAAGGTCGATCTGAGAGACCGATCGATGGCCTTGCGCCGAGAAGGGCGGAGACGGGAGAGGAGCAAAGGAGGTGTAGGGCGCGAATGCGTCGTGTCCGCTCGGAGCGGAGGAGAGGAGAGCTGCGACCTCCGCCTCGTGTGCTTGCCGCGCGCCAGAGGGCGTCTTGGAGTAGATCCAGATCCCTGCGCCCGTCTCAAGTTCTCCATCTCCCCCGTGATCGCCTCGTTCGTCCATGCCATGATCGCCCATCAGCATCAGCACTGCATCCTCTGGCAGTCCCTCGACCACGCTTTCCAACAACGCCTGCATCTCCCCCAGCTTTCCCTTCATCTTCGCGTGGCTCGCGCCGAAGCGATGGCCCACATGATCCACGCCCAGCGTGTGCGCCACGAGGACGCTCCACGTCTCTGCGTCCTTCGGCGAGTCTCCGGTGCGCCTCAGGAATGGCAGCAGTCTCGCCTCGACGCCGCGATCGACAGTGTCCAGATCCTCCACGTTGAAGCTGTCATACGGCCAGCTCCAGTCGGCGTCGAACATGCGCGGAAAGACGGCGCGCCACGTGTCGTCGCCCATCATGCCCATGCCCGCCCTCGTGCCGTTCGCCGCCGCGCTGCCGCGCAGCCGCAGCTGAGCCAGACGCACCTGGCGCAGCCAGCTGTCCTCGTCGATCTCTGCGCCGGCAAAGTTGGAGCCGGCATCGATGAAAGTCGGCAGAGTGCCCGTCGTCAGGCCCTTGAGACGCTGCAGCGTCGTCGTGGGCGCATCGGCGTGGAAGTGCGCGAGGAAGGACGTGTGTGCGGCGGCGCTCGCGTGCAGCTCTGCGGGCAGGCGGAGGATGTGGTGGTGGAAGGCAGAGGGCGCCCAGCTCGAGTCGTCGAGCGATGACGACGACGGCAGCGGCGCAATGAAGTCGTAGCGCAGCGCATCGATGATGAGCAGCAGCGAGCGGCTGTACGTCGCCGGCAGCGTGCATTCGGCATTCTGCTCCAGCGCCTTCTCCCATGCCTGCGCATCCACAGCTCCGTCCTGCCACAGTGCCTCGACGACCGGCATCTGCCAGCTCTCCCTCGCCGGCCGTTCGCAGCTGGCCGTGCCATCGAGCGTGACTCGCGACAGCAGAAAGCCCTGGGTGAAGAGATAGAGGCCCACAACCTGACAGGCAAAGAGCGCGAGCAGCACTGCCACGGCCGCAGCTACGGGGCCCACCGCCGAGGGCGGGCCGTTCGTCTCGCCGAGGAAGGCCTCGCGTTGACGCTCTTCGTGCGAGGAGTGCGAAGAATGCGAACTGTCGTGCGAGCCATGCGAGCCATGTGAGTGCGAGGAAGAGGCGCTGTCGGCCCGTTGCAGGGCTGGCCGGGGGGGAGAGGGAGGAGGCGAAGGAGGGGCGCCGCGCGGATAGGCCGAGGGAATGGGCGTCGGGCGCAGACGTGACATGATGAGCCGGCAGAGAGAGCGACGAGCGCTCTGCGTGAGAGCCGGCGAACAGCGAGCAAGGGAGTGTGGTGGGGAACGAAGGAAGAACGGCGAGCACGCACGGACAGCGAACGCAGCCTCCACTTCACCCGGCGCGCCTGCCAATTCCGTAGTCCTCCTTATGCCTGACTTCAACCTCGCGCTGTATTCCGCCCCATCCTCAAGCGCGCACAGACATCGCGTGCCTGCTGCTGCTTCCTCTCCTCATCACCGCCCGCCCTCCCTCCCGCACTCACCCGCATCACTCTCCCCTGCAAGACACACACAGTCATGTCGGCCATGGAAGTCGACTCTGCGCCTGCGCCCGCCAAGCCGCCGCGCTTCCAGGTCAAGAAGGTGCGTGCTGCGCGCTGCTGGCCCTGCGCGGCTGCGAGCTGCACCTGCGCCTGCGCCGTGCCCAGGCAGTGGCAGTGGGCAGTGCCACCACCGCACGCTGACGCATTCTGTGTGTGTCGACGCAGTGGAACAGCGTCTGTCTGTGGTCGTGGGACATTGTCGTCGACAACGTGAGTGGCGGCTGCAGCGGCGCGCTGGCTGCAAGCTTCTGCCTCTGCGTTGCGTGCTGACGGCGATGGCGCTTCCCTTCCGCTCCTTCACTCGCTCGCTCGCAGTGCGCCATCTGCCGCAACCACATCATGGACCTGTGCATCGAGTGCCAGGCCAACCAGGGCAGTGCCACGACGGAGGAGTGCACCGTGGCGTGGGGACAGTGCAATGTGAGTGTGCATGGGGGGTCGGGGGATGAAGACGCCAGGATGAGGAGATGAGCATGGGAGAGTTGGAATGAAGGGACAGCCGGGTGCGGGTGCGAGGCCCTGACGAGGAGGCGTGCGCGTCTTCCTTTGCCAGCGCACGCGAGGAGAAGGGGAGAGGGCATGCTGCGCCTGGGCTGGCCACCGAGCTTTGCGTCGCGAGAGCACGAGGGATGGTGCGACGGTGGGAGAGTGCTGTGCATCCATCGGCTCTAGGGCATTGGGCTTGCTTCGCTTCCCATTTGGCTGGCGCAGCTTCTCCTTACGGCCAGAGGGCAGCGACAGTAGGGGCGTCAACGAGTCGCCGGGAGCGGGGGGAGGGTAGTAGGTGGCGAAGGCGGTGAGAAGAGGGACCGGTAGAGAGAGGGCAGGATGGGGGAGTGACACAGTGCGAGGGAGAAGGCCGTCGTGCTGCTCTCCCTAGGCAGCGTGCGGGGCCCTGTCATCCCCCGCCGCAACGGCTGACATTCCCCCTCGCCCTGCCCGTCTGCAGCACGCGTTCCACTTCCACTGCATCTCGCGCTGGCTCAAGACGCGCCAGGTCTGTCCGCTCGACAACAGAGAGTGAGTTGCTGAACAACCCCTCTCCCCTCCTTTCTCTGGCTGCTGAGCTGACGTACGTCCTCCTCGTGTGACAGGTGGGAGTTGCAGAAGTACGTGCCGCCTCTTTCCTCTGTGCGCTGCGAAGAGACGAGCACAAGCTGACGCCTCCCTCTCACAGGTACGGTCGCTGAGAGAGCAGCGCAGCGCTCCTTTCCCTCCGCCTCCGCTTCGCCCTCGCACCTCCGTTCCCGGCTCTCGTCCCCAGCACTCTCTCTGTACCAATACCAGCCGACGCAGCGCGTCTGCTCATTCGCACCTTCACACACTCGACATGCCAGCGCCTTTCACATGATGACGCATTTGCATTGGCGTGGGGTGAGCGGCAGCCTACAGGCATATGCGAGTCAGACGGATAGCTGCGTCAGCGCCCACCGAGAGCAGCAATGGCTCCTGCTCCTCGTCTGCATGGGCGGATCGCTGCAACGGCTGCCATGCCAGCTCATGCACTGCCTCGGTATGATGAGCCTGCAGCAGCAGTGTCGTCGGCTCGCCTGCCTCGTGCCAATCGCCAGCGCGTGGAGGCGCGAAGATGTGCACGTCGCCGTTCTCGCATCCGAGCGCAGTTCGATGGTCATGAGCCGTCGACACGGCCGTGCATCCGCCGCCTTGTGGCAGACTGAAGCGTGTGCGCTCTTTGAAGCCTTCGCCCTCGATGCCGTTGTCGCGCAGGTAGAGGATGGCAGTCTTGTCGCGCGAGGCAGTGACAAAGCCCGAGCCGTCCGAGAGCCAGGCGACGTCGTTGAGCAGTCGCTTGTGCGCTCGTTCGTGCGCCTTGTACTGCCACCTGCCCTCGCTCAGCTCGTACAGCCTCCACGTGCGATCTCGGCTTGCCGTCAGTAGCGCATTGCCGTCCGGCGAGAAGCGCACAGCTGTGACGCCGAGCGTGTGACCTTCGAGGCGCGCCTCTTCCTTCCATCCTCCCTCCTCGCGCGTACGATGAAGATACACCACCGCGTTCTCCTCCGTCTTGGCCTGGCAAGAGCTGGCAATCAAGTTGCCCTCATCCGTCGCATCGAGCGCCAGCAGCTCCAGATTGTGACCGTAGATCTTGTGTAGTTCGGGCCAGAGGGTCGTCGAGTGCAGCTCCTCCTCCGTGGGCGGACGCGTCAAGGTGCCGGCGACGGAGCGCTGCGCTGTGCCGAGAGCTTGTCCCGAGGCGGAAGGTGGCTCGACGATGTCTTCGTCTGCCGAGTGCAGCGCACGGTTCGAAAGACCAAGCGGTGGAACACTAGCGCCGACGGGTCTTGAGCCATTCCTGCCTGCCAAGCGAAGGAACTCCTCTTGCTGTGCGTGCGCGCTGGCGCCGCTCGATGGCGAATCGGCCTGCCGCTTCGCAAGCCAGCCTCGAATGGCCGTGCTGCCCACTTTGGCAGCCGCGAGTTGCGCCGCATCGCCCTGCATCGACGTCTCTCCCTCTGCGCCAATCACGCCAATCACGTGGCGTCGCAGTTCGCCCAGGCCATTCTCTGAGCGCACCTTGGCGATCATGTCTGCTCCAGCCAGTGTCTCGTCCGTGACGAGCAGACCCTGAACGTCAGCATCTGTACCTGCTGGTCCACAGACATCGCTCAGCTGCACTACGTCTTGCACGAGGGGCGTCATGGTCGATCGGAACGCCGTCAGGAAGGCATCGACGGCAGCAAGACGCTCGGTGAGCGGCTCGAGCATCTCGGCGTGCTTCTTCTTGGCGAGCATGGAGTCGTCGGTGACGCCGACGATGATGCGCTCTGTGGCGAGCAAGGCGGCCATGCTGAGGAGAATCTTGTGCCCGACGTGTAAGTGGTCGAACGTGCCGCCGAGTGCGACGACGCGATGCTGTGGGAACGAGGCACGGTCGAGACTTGAGGCCGGCGTCGAGGAGGAGGCTGCGTCGCTCGGCGCCAGCGCTTGTGTCTCGATGTTTGCGAGAAGATGATCGAGCTCAGCGGCAAACGGCAGGGCCGCGGACGAGTCTGTGCGACAGGAGCAAAGGATCAACTGCTGTCAACGATCGCGCCGTGGGGCCAAGACTGACCATCGACAGTGTAGAAGCGTGCCGGCGGTGCGGCTGTGACGTGGCGCGCAAGCCACTGCGAAGCATTCGCAGAGCCCGCAAGCAGCACCTGCACGGAGAGGTCGAGCCTCTGGTGCTCGACCGCCGTACTCCACGCCTCGGCATAGCACCATTTGAGGAAGCGTTCGGCATCTGCAAACGAGAGCGCGAGGGGCTGTCCCTTTGCGAGACCATCAAAGAGCGGCGAGACGGCCACGATGGTGAGCTTGCGTGCAGCTTTTGACGAGGCAGTGGCAGCTGCAGCTGCCGCTTTACGAATGGCCGCAGCGAGGCGTTGCGGGTTGTTCAGGTGTGCTTCGTCTGGCAGGTGAAAGGCGAGCAAGGCAGCCTTTGGCGTGCTTGGCAGCTCCTTCGCCGCGGCGCCCGGCAGCACACCGAGTGCGAGGACGCTGCTGATGAAGCCTGAGGGAGCATCGAAAATGCGAATGACCTTCTCGTCTGCTGCGCTTGCAAGCGACAGTGGGTCGAGCCATGCAAGCGACTGAATCGCGTGCCCGTGCGTTTGGGGACGTGCAATCTCGTGCCATGATCGCACGGCGCGGCCGTCGAGGATCTGCTGGCAGGGCGCATGTATCCGAGTCGTGCGGTCGGAACTGCGCGGGTGGTCAGTCTGGCATGGCTGGACCGAAATCAGGCGCGGACCCCACTCACGAGCCAGTGGCAAAGTATCGACCCTGCGGCTCCCATCGTGCGCTCCTGACGCCCTCAAAGTGTCCCGTGCCGCATGGTCGTGCCTTCCACGCCGCCGCAGACTGCTCCTTGTCGACGGTCCAGAGGTGCAACGCGCCATTCCAGCCGTGCGCCAGGACTGCGCGCCCGCAGTCGCCAGAGGTGCTCGGCCACCAAAGAGCGCCCATGAAGCCTAGCGCCACGCTGCCCTGATTGCCGAGGTCGCCAAAGCGCTGCAGAGGCATCCAGGTGTCGTGCGAGGCGCTTGCTCCCGCTGCGTGCGCGCCGAATGAAGGCAGCGACGCTCCTGGTTCTGCACCAAGCGCAGACTCAGGGCCCCACAGGATCACGCTGTTGTCGGCGCTCGCCGAGAGCAGCGCTGCAGGCTGGTGGCCGTCGGCGGAGCGTGCAGCCCATCGCACTCCGGTCACCCAGTTGTCGTGGCCGGCCAGCAACGCATCGGAGCGCACGCTCCACTGCTGCTCACCCAGTGCGAAGCGCTGTGCTGCCGTGACGAGGTCTTGCGGTCGATCACGCGTGCCTCCCTCAAGTCGGTGCGCCATGGCGTCGAATGTGTCCGCCTCGCTCTCCTCAGAGCCTGACTCGGCCTGACTCTGGGCTAAGCGCCATAGCCGAATGGCTCCATCCTGCGCGCTCGATGCGAGAAGCAGCGCAGACGAGGACTGCTCTGGTGTGGCAAAGTCCAGCGACCGCACCCAGTCGGTGTGCCCCGAGAGGCCGCAGAGCGAGGAGAATTCAAGCTGCGAGCATGAATGTGAGTCTGAGGCCCCGCTGCCGCGCGATCTGCGGGGCGCTTGTCTTCGCTCGCTCACCTTCTCGGCGCTGCTTCCAAACAGCGTGATCTTCGCATCTGTACCGGCGACGGCCAGGAACAGATTCGAGCCCGACAATGCCAAAGCAGCGTCCATCGGCAGAGGCATGGCCTTTCCTCGCCCGGAAGCGTCCTCCATGCTGAGCTGCTGCAGCTGCTGCAGCACTCCATCCTTCAAGCTCCAGACGCAGATCTTTCCGTCCGCGTGCGCAGAGACGAAGACTGCCCGGGCCAGGCTGGCTGCGCTGTCGGGCCGCAGCACAGCGAGCGCCCGAGTCGGCGCGGCCGGCGCGCTGCATGCGAGCTCCGTCCAGCGCAGCGAGCGCGCAATGGCAGGCAGACTCGCGTGGAGCGACTGTTGGTGTGACGACTGCGGTGAATCTGCATCTGCAGTGACGCTCCAGATGCGCAACGAGCCATCCTGCGTCGCGGCGGCCAGGAGCGGCAGGGTGCCTGGAGCATGCGCGAACTTGAGCGCCGTGATGGCGCTGGGCAGCGCGGGCAGGAAGGCGTGCGTAGCGAGGCTCTGTCGCGTCTCGACTCAGCACTGATCAAGGGAGCCGCTGTTCCGCACTGCTGCTCACGTCTTCGGCGATGCCGTAGCAGAGCGCAATGCGCCGATGTGCCGCGAACGCCAGGAGGCGCAGCGGCGTGCCGGCGACGGAGAGCAGCACGCTGTCGGCCGTGTGGCTGCCGCGGGCGACGGACGCGGAGAGGTAGACATCCTCGGCGCCCGTGCCCGGTGCTGCGGCGTCTGCCATGGCGGTGTGTCGGGCGCGTGGGCCCGCGAGCTGCTCGAGAGGGAGTGGGGGTGCGGAAGCAGGAGGGGAGAGAGTGGAGGCCGGGACTCGGCCCGCAGAGGCAGGACTACAACAACGCCAATGCGCGGCGGAATAGCTTTGTAGTGGCCGCGAATACAAGGTGCGCTGCGCTCGGACCAGGTGCGGCTGCGGCGTCCTTCTCGAGCCCGGCCTCGCTCGCACGCTGCGGCAGCTCCACCACCTCAAGCCCGGTCTCAGGAGCAACGCAAGGCTGCAGCGCCGGTGTAGACTGCAGCTTCTGTCGCAGGCGTCACCAGCGATTCGCGCGCTCCCTTTGTGGCGCCTCTCCGCCGTGTAGAAGTGGAGGTGCCCGGCGCCTCGCCAGAGCGTCTTCGCCATGGACGGCGTGAGCATGGTCTCGCCCGTCGGTGAGTGCCTGTGCTCCGTCCAGGCACTTGCTGGGCTGACACGCTTCAGGCATGAGTGCCTCGACGTGTGGCTACTGCGGGCCGCCCGGTGAACGCTCTGCGGACAAGGGCAGCGTCTCCTATGGCATCTGGGTGAGAACCCAACGGCGGCGGCGCTATCCCTCGAGGAGACCTCTGCTGACGGCGTACTGCTGAAAGGCACATCAACTCACGCCGCAGGCATATCAAGACCTCATTGACCGCGGCTGGCGGCGCAGTGGCAGCTACTGCTACCATCCGGACAACAGCAGAACGTGCTGTCCCCAACATCCGATCCGGTGCGCAGCTCAGCAGGCGGACACGAGCTGTCTCTTCGCCTGTATCTGACGCTGTTCGCCCGCAGGCTCAAGGCCAGCTCTTTCAAAGCCTCAAGATCACAGCGACGAGCGCTCGCTGCGTTCCGCACAGCCATTGATGCAGAGCCTGCTTCGTCGAGCCCGTCCGGCTCCAGCTCCAAGTACAGCCAGCCCTTCGACGTCGTCAAGGCGTGGCAGGACATCGAGAGTGAGCCCGTGACTTCGACGTCGCAAGATGCGAAAGCGACACATCTCGAGCGCGGCAGGATTGCTCTCGAATGGCGAAGGGCGCGCAAGGCTGGAAGAGCAGACGTGCCAGTCGCTCCTACTCTGCCGCACGTGCATCCCGGCAAGCGCAGCGCACGACTGCAGGTGAATGCGGCTCAGTTGCGGCGCTCAGTCGCTGGGGCGCTGATGCTGCTCGCTCAGGTCACACTCGTGCCAGGCAGAGCGACAAAGGAGAACTTTGCGCTCTTCACGCGCTACCAGATGGGCGTGCATCGCGAGAGCGAGGACAAGGTCACGAGGAAGGGCTTTGAGCGCTTCCTATGCCAGAGTCCCATTCAGGCGAGTCGCCGGAATCTCGTGGTGTCAGGACTACAGCTCACTCCGGTCTGTATTGCAGGTGCCGGCCAACGAGAAGATCCTGGGCCTTCAGCACCACGAGTATCGCTGTGCGTGCCATGCGGGGCTGTAGCCGGCAGGCGACTCACGTCCGCGCTGCAGTGGACGGCCAGCTGATCGCCGTCGGCGTGCTGGACATACTGCCGCACTGCGTGTCGTCCGTCTATCTCTTTTACGACCCCGCCTTTGCACATCTGCAGCTGGGCAAGATCAGCGCGCTGCGGGAAATTGCGCTTGTCGAGCAGCTGAGGCAGCAGCAGCCCAGTCTCGAGTGGTACTACATGGGTGAGCATCGCTGTCCCGCGCGGCTCACGCTCGTCGCTCATTTAGGGCGATTCGACAGGGTACTACATTCCTTCGTGCCAGAAGATGGCCTACAAGGCCGAGTTCGCCCCTTCGCAAGTGCTCGACACGCGCACCAATGCGTGGCATTCGCACGCCGACTTTCTCGCTGCTCGCAGCGTCGCGCCTCAGCTGGAGAGACTTCCGCTGCCGAGCAGCTACGACGGCGACGACGAGGACATTCCCTGGCCGTCTCCGCCGCCGCTTGGCTTTCTGGAGCCGCAGAGCATCGAGCCGGCCGGCACGCTCGTCATGCGTGCCGGCCAGGCGCCGGCAGATTGCGACATCCGCGAGGTGTTGGCGGCCCTGCGCAGCCGCGAGGGCTTCGTGATTGTACTATGATTGCGTTGCATGCGTGTATATGTATGGCGGGACGAGACGGGAAGTGTGCTACAGAGGGCCGCAGCGGGAAGGGGTGGAGGATGATGAGAGGCAGCATTCAAGAGGGCGGCCAGCTGCTCATAGGGTCACGCGCCGGCACGGGGCCATCGAGGCCGAACCAGTCGAGCGGGAAGCCACTGGACTCCCACGGCGCCGCAGGGGCTACATCGGCGAAGCCACTCTGTGCTGGCTCTTCGCGCAGGGGACCCATGTGTGACGCAGGTGCCTCGCGACCGTGAGGCGGGGCGAAGCCCGTCGTCTGACGGACGCTGCTGCCGGACCAGGACATGCCTTGGTGCTGCCAAGCCAGGCCCGGCCCGCGGAAGGGGACACCGTACGTTGAAGCGTCCGAGTCGCCTTGCTGCGGCGCCGCATGATGTGCGTGATGAGCGCCAGGCGGGGCATGTCTAGCGTCGACGGGCGCATGGCGCAAGCGAGACTCGCTGCCCATCGCACCGGCCGTGCTGCTGGGACGCCCGAGCCAGCGCTCGAGCACGTCCTCCAGGTAGCACGCGTAGTGCCGTGGCACGTCACGCGGACAGCCTTGGAGGCGCACACAGATCGTCCGCACCAGATCTTCCACGCGAGCAAGGTCGACGAAGGCCATGAGCGGAGCGTTCTGCGCGCCCGAAGCGAGCTGGAGCCGGGGCACGCATCAGCGAGTGGCTCAAGCGCGGCAACAACACGCGAGGAACTCACCTTGAGGGCGAACACACACATGTACGTCACTGTAGCGACCTGTCCGTTGTCGAGATGCGCAAGCAGTGCCCAGCGGTCCACGACGATGGAGAGGAACGAGAGGGCGGCGGCATAGGCATCGCGGTAGTGCGGCATGAGCGTCTCGGGCATGTCCTGCGAGCCAAACTGCGTGCCGTAGAGAGGCAGAGAGAGGGCTATGAGCCGCGCCTGCTCGAGATGAAGCGGCCCGAGGATCTGCAGGGGAGTCGGATGCGACGCTGCGGGCGCAGGCGCATCAGCTACGCAAGTTCGAGCCACGCCACGATGTGCTCACATGCGCTTGACTCCTGAGGCGTCAGCCATTCGGCCTCCCAGCGCTTGAGATCAGCCAGCACCGTCGAGCGGAAGAAGTCGACTTGCAGCTCCCAGCCCAACGCGCCCTCGCCCGTGCCGAGGCTTGGCGGCTTGGGCTGGCCGTCTGTAGCATTGGGCGGCATGGCGCGGCGCAGTTGAGCGTGGAAGGAGTCCGTTGCGCGGCTCTATCGAGGGACATTGTCAGCAGGGACGAGGAGCGCAACTTCCGAGATAGACTCACGACGATGCGACGCAGTGCGATCGACGCGATCAGCCATGCGTCCTGTGGCGCGGCGTTCGGCCGCCTGTGCCAGCCGCCGCAGCTAGCAATGCTGCCGTCATCTGCCAGGCCCAGCCGCTGGCCAGTGTGACTGGAGATGTGCTGCGAGAAGAGCCAGAGGCCGAACCAGAGGCGTTCGGCATTGCGCGTCTGCCGATGCTGCTTCTCAATTTGCTGTGGCTGCGTGAGCTGCGGCGGCGGCGGGTCGTACGAGTAGAGCTTGAGGTTGGAGCCGATCTCGCAGAGCATGCGC
This sequence comes from Tilletiopsis washingtonensis, assembly GCF_003144115.1. Classification (NCBI taxonomy): domain Eukaryota; kingdom Fungi; phylum Basidiomycota; class Exobasidiomycetes; order Entylomatales; genus Tilletiopsis; species Tilletiopsis washingtonensis. The sequence continues at coordinate 784,284 of NW_020312004.1, read as the reverse complement.
ACCGAGGTGCCGAGCAGCGAGAAGGTGGGGTCGTCGGTCGCGCTCTTGGCCAGAGGCGAGTACTGCGCGAGAATGCAGCATGCCTGTGAGATCTCCACGCTCTTGTAGCCGCCGCACAGCATGATGGGCTGCAGATGCTCGACGTGCTTGCGCAGACGAGCATGCAGGCCCGACGCCGTGTTTGGCATCACCTCTGCCGCCGTGGCGCACACGACGGTGAGGAGAAAGGCCGAGCGACGCTGAATGTAGTCGAACGTGCAGAGATCGCGGTCGAAGATGTGCACAAAGGTGGATAGGTTGTTTTGGAACCAGTCGACCAGCTCGACGCCTTGCTGCAGCGTCATGATGCCGCGTTCGATGGGGTCGAGGTCAGGGCCGACATCGTACTGCACGTTGAAGATGCCGCGCATGAAGTACGAGCGCCAGTTGATGCTGTCCGTGGCAGCCGCTCTGCTCGAGCGGCGTGCCAGCGGCTGCTCTGCGCTCTCCAGCTCTCGCCGGTGGCTCGACAGCCGGCCACGACGGCGATCTTCCTCCTCCTGTACCGTGTCGCTGGCTTGCGCGAGCAGCTTCAAGGGATTGGTGAGCGTCTCGATGGCCATTGGCACGACGCCCTGCGCTTCGGAGTCCTCCAGCTCGACCAGCTTGACGGCACTGCCTACGCCGCTGCGCGCGTGATGGGCCGGGCGCGAGTAGTACGCCTGCGAGCGCGCCACGACGCTCTCGCTGCTCTCTGCTACGGGCGGCGGCGGCGGTGGAGGAGACATCGTATCGATGCCTAGCTCTGTGGTCGACACGGCCGAGGAGGAGAGGACCTGGTAGCGCAGCGATCGCACCAACGCCGCACCCGACGTGTCGGCGACCGCGGACGTCTGGCGAGCGGTCGTCAGCTCTGCACGCACTTGTCAGCGCACGTCTCGACGCACCAGCTCTGCGAGCTCGTCGAGCAGCTTCACGAGCACCGTCCAGCGGCGGTCGATCTGGGCGTGTTTGCTGTGCGAAGGCCTCAGCCTTGCGGCGGCAGGCTACTCTGAGAGGCCACGCACACTTTGCCCGGGCGGCGTCCGCGCTTGTGCTCCTTGAAGACGCACTCGCGCTCCTGCCTCAGGCAGCGCACGCATGCGCCGGCGCCGAGAACGGCCCCTGCCGGCGGGATGCAGCGGACCTGCGCGGTGGTGGTGAGAAGCGGCATGGACGGACGGACATGCTCGCCGCTCACCTTGCTCTCGCGGCACGCCAGACAGCTCGTCTTGTTCTTCTTCTCCTCGGCGCCGGCGGGCCCGCTGCTGGGCGACACGTCGCGCGCCTCGGAGAAGCTGCGCTCGCCGTCGGCGATGCTGGCGCTCCGGTGGTGCGGCGGCGCGGCGGCGGCAGCCGCACCATCATGCTTGGCGTCGTAGTGGGCGCGCGACGGCCCGGCAGCGCCGTCCATGCTGGCGAGGCTCAGGCTCGGCTTGCCGTCGTGGCGGACTCGGCGCTATCGCGATGATCGGGCGCCCGGCGGGAGAAGGACAATCAAGAGAGCCCGAGTGCAGGAGGTGTCGGCGAGTGTCGGCAATCTGTGAGGAGGCCGAGGAGCTCGAGGTGCGGCGCCGTCGGCCTGCAGGTGTGGCACCGCAGAGAGGAGCTGGCTCACGTAAGCACCACGGCACACGGCCGCACCCCGCGCCGCGGCCGTATGTCCGCTGCCGAAGCCGCGGGGTGCCGATTAGCGCCCCCAGGGTGCCAAGCGGCCGGCCGATATCTTCGAGAGGAGCACTTTTCTGCGTCCTCACCACGACCAGCAAGACGACGCAGCTCGCACGCTCAAGGTTCTGCCTCGCTCAAGCACAGCAGGCCACTCCGATCCACGATGGCGTCCTCCGCGCCCGCCGCGTCCGAGCGCACGCCGCTGCTGGCCCCGCAGGCAGCACGCGCCTCGGCCGACTCCTCGTCCGAGGCAGTCAGTCCAGGCGGATCCACAACGGCAGAGCCGGCGCCAGCAGATGCCGAAGCCGAGCACGAGGCCTTCGAGCGTGCAAAGGAAGCACTGCCATTGTCCATCCTTGTACCCTCGATCCTCTCGCTCTTCACCGTCCTCTTCCTCGCAGCGCTGGACGGTGCGTGTGTCCTGCAGGAGGTCCAGCGGTCTCGCAGCTCACCATCCTCCACGCAGGCACCTTGACCGTCACGCTCGTCAGCTCCATCTCGTCGTCCTTCAGCGCCGCCGAGCTGCTGCCCTGGCTGGGCCTCTCGTACATGCTCTCCACCTGCGTCTTCTCGCCCATCTACGGCAAGCTTTCGGACGTTGTCGGACGCAAGCCCGCCATCCTGACTGCGTGCGTGTCACACGGGCTGGTGACTTTCTGCAGCGGCTGACGCTCTCTCTCTCGCAGCTTGGTCCTCTTCATGCTCGGCACAGGCCTCTGCTCAACCGCCACGTCGATGGCGTACCTCATCGCCGCACGCGCCGTGGCCGGCATGGGCGGCGGTGGGCTGTTGACGTGCACGAGCATCATCCTCACCGATCTGCTGCCGCTGCGCAAGCGCGGCCTCTTCCAAGGCCTCACGCAGATCATCTTCTCGATCGGCTCGGCCCTCGGCGGTCCCGTGGGCGGCTTCTTGACCGAGGCGCTCGGCTGGCGCGCTGCGTTCGGCGTGCAGGTGCCGCTCTTGGGTCTCTCGACGCTGGCGATCGTCATCTTCCTGCGTCTGCCTCCACACCCCTCATCGTCGGGTCCAACGTCGACCGCCGGCTTCTCCTCGCGCGCCATGACGCTCCTCGGACGCATGGACCTACTTGGCTCCCTCTTTCTCGTCACGAGTCTGCTCTCGCTGCTCTTTGGCCTCTCGCTGCTCTCTGCCTCGCGCTTGCCCTTCTCGCACCCGGCAGTGTACAGCTGCCTGCTCGCCTTCCCGCTGCTCGCTGCGGCTTTCGTCTACGTCGAGTCGATCGTCAAGGAGCCCGTGTTGCCGCTGCGCCTTCTACGCCAGCGCACCACGGTCTGTGCTTCGCTGTTCTACTTGCTCTCCTCGGCGGCGATCACTGGCTTGTTCTTCGTGAGTGCCCCGCCACGTCTGCACTCCGCTTCGCGCTCATCTCCCTCCAGCACCTGCCGCTCTACTTCGAGGCGGTGCTGCTGCAGTCCCCGCGCCAAGCCGGTGCGTCGCGCCGCTTCGCCGCCGCAGTAGCCCAACTGACAGTCTGCTCAGGCCTGCACTTCATTCCACTGTCCGTCTTCACGTCTCTCGGCTCCGTCGGTGCCGGACTGTACATGAAGTGGTCAGGCAGATACTGGTGGCTCCTGCTCGCCTGCAACGTGGCGACGGTGACGAGCACGGCGTACCTGGCGACGTGGAACGAACGTACGTCGGACATCGGCACGTGGCTCGGAATTACTCCCTGTGGAGGAGGAGCGGGCGCTTATACCATCATGCTCGGTGAGCTGGTATCGGCAATGAACAAAGGCACACGTCGCAGGCAGCTGACCCTGCGCAACAGTCGCGGTCATCTCGTCGCTGGGACGCGCGGACCAGGCAGGTGCGTAGCGGCTGTCAAAGACACAGCAGGCCCTCTGTTGATTTCTGTTCGCAGCCGCCAATGGCCTCATCTACCTCATGCGCGGTCTCGGCCAGGTCGTCGGCCTCTCGCTGCTCGGCGCGCTCTTCCAAGAGCTGCTGGCTACCCAGCTCAACGCACGCATCACTGGTCCGCACGCCCGCGAGGTGCGTGGGCTACGCTTTGGCTCCCTTGACGCATGCTGACTTGGCTATGCAGACCATCGAGCGCCTGCGGCATGACACGACGTACATCCTGCGCCTGGGCGACAAGCTGCAGAAGGAAGCGACAGCATCGTACGCCTTTGCGGTGAGTCAGCTTTCGCCTGAGTGCATCGCAATGCCATTGCTGACCCGCCCCTGCTGCCTCCTCCAGTTCCGAGGCATGATGCTCGCAGTGACGGTGCTGTCTGTGCTGTGCATCCTGCTCGGCATGGGCGTGCGTGAGCACTCGCTCGGCGGCGAGAAGAAGGCGGACGAGGAGGGCGCGCCGGCTGGTCCGGCGGCGGCGGCCTCGCAAGAAGAGCGCGCATAGATGCTGTGGCCTCGCTTGTCTATCAGAACGACCCGAATGATAGATTGTGATGATGACCCACGCAGCACAACTGTGCAGTCAAGAGAGAAAAGGAAGGAGCGGTGCGGGAGACAGGCAGGAGAGGGTGTGGCCAGAGTTTACCCGCGGCTCTGCTTGAAAGTTGCCGCGGCCTTCGCGGCGCCGGCAGATCTGCCTTGATGGCCCATGCACACGCGGCTCGCAACCTTCTCTCCGCTCCACATCTCGACTGTACCTCTCGCGTCTCATCATGTCGCAAGTCTGCGATTTCAAGCTCCCGGGCGCCACTTCCGGCGACGCCCCCGCCGTCGAGTCGCACTCGCACTCGCACGCCGAGCCCACGGCCGGCCACTCGCACAGCCATGCGCAGGAGCACGGGCACACGCACGAGCAGATGGAGCACGCGGGCAAGTTTGCCGAGCGCGACCTGCCCAACTACGAGGGGCGCAACTGGAATGAGCGGGCATTCACTGTGGGCATCGGCGGGTGAGTCCGGGCTGCCGCTGCTGCAAAGGGTGTTCGATGCTGATGGAGCGGCTGCTGCGGCAGCCCAGTCGGATCGGGAAAGACGGCTCTGCTGCTCGCGCTGTGTCGCGCCCTGCGTGACCGCTTCAACCTGGGCGTCGTGACCAACGACATCTTCACTCGGTGCGTCAGACCCGCCAGTCTCTTGCCCTCATCTGCTGACTCGCACCTCAGTGAGGACCAAGAGTTCCTGCACCGCAACTCTGCCCTCTCGCCCGTCGATCGCATCCGCGCCATCGAGACGGGCGGCTGTCCGCACGCCGCGATCCGCGAGGACATCTCGGCCAACCTGGGCGCCCTGGAGGCGCTGCAGGCGCAGTACGAGACGCAGCTGCTCTTCGTCGAGAGCGGCGGCGACAATCTGGCGGCGGCATACAGCGCTGAACTGGCCGACTTTCACGTCTATGTCATTGACGTGGCCGGTGGTGACAAGGTGCCGCGCAAGGGCGGTCCAGGTGCGTAGCACTGCACTGTTTCACACAGCATGCAGCAGCTTCTGACCCTATCACATTGCCTAGGCATCTCCCAATCCGACCTGCTCGTCATCAACAAGACGGACATTGCGCAGTACGTCGGTGCCTCGCTGGAGGTGATGCGTCGCGATGCGGCCAAGATGCGCGACGGCGGACCCACGGTCTTCACATCGGTCAAGCACAACGACGGCGTCGACGCAGTCATCGACCTCATTCTCGCTGCACGCGCCGCTGCGCCGGGAGCTGACAAGGCGGGCAAGCCGCTGGAGGCTTGAAGAATCTCGTAAATGTCACCTTGTTGTGCTTGAACGAGTGCCTTGCTGTGTGAGAGCGAGTCGGGGTATAGGTGGTGATGAGCTGGCAGAGCTAGCCCTCGATCGACCATGTGTTCTTCTCGAGCTGCGAGCGAGCAATCTCAGAGCCCGATGCAGACGCTTTCGGTCAGCTCTCAAGGCCTCACCTCAGTCTCGAGCTCGATGCGCATCCACTCGACGCGGTCCGTCGAGACGAGCAGATGTGTCTCGTCGAGATCTTGGATGACAAAGCGCATACTGCACACAGAGCACAGGCACGTGTGAGCCAGACAAGCAGGCACTGCAACTGAGGAGAAGCTGTGCCACGCACCGCTCGTTGAGCTGCAGAATGAGCTGCTTCACTGCCGGGTCGCTGAGCACGCGCCGGCGGATCAGCCGAGCAGGCGATGGGGAGAAGGCGCGGCGGGCTTACCAGGTGAGCAGGCTGCCCTTGATCGCCTTCATCCTTGCCGGCGGAGAGAGAGCAGGCTAGCGGCGGCCGGGGCGTGCGGGGGTGGATGAGGCTCAAGGGCGCGCGAGATGAGGCAGGTCGAGCTGCTCGGCGAAGATTGCCGTGCGGGCTTGCGGGGCGTGCTTCAGCGGGCTGAAGAGGAGCGGCTTTGTCCGCGCGCAGGGTGCAGGCCGATGTTGAGCGGCGCTCGTCGCTGCGAGCGGGCCGTTGAGAAGGTGTTGGTTGGGTGGAGGCGCATGCAGCGATGGCGGAGGAGAGGCACGGCAGCGCAGCCAGCACCAGCCAGCCGCGCCAACGCCTTTCACCCGCCGCGTGCGTGCCGCGGAGGTGACGACGCTTCACGCCTCGGCCGGCGCTCGGCACGCCGCGCCCGAGGCGGCCTCGGCGGCGCGCCACAGCGGCAGCGCGCGCGGCCAAATTTGCCGTGGGCGCAGGTGCGTGGAGAGTGGAGACGCCGACGAGGGGCATTCCCGCCTCGCGCGAGGGATGAGCTGGTCGGGCGAGGCAGCCTCGCGGCGTGCGAGATGCGAGATGCGAGGCCACGAGCGCCTTGGCAGCTGTCAGGGCGGAGCGGGCGGCGGGGATGATGCTGCGTGGACTGCTGCTGCCGGCGCCGGTTGCGGCGCGGGTGGAGCAGCGAGCGGAGCCGTCAGCGTTCGCAGCTGGCGCGCTTGACGGCGCGCCTGACGGCGCGCTTGACGTCGTTGCGCGCCGAGGCGAGCAGCGAGCGTCGGCACAGCCCCGCTGCCGGCGTGCCCATGCCGAGCCTCGCCGACGTCCCGACGGTTCGGATTTCGCAGCCCAGCGCCAGATGCGCCGCCGAGAGCAACAGCGGCTGCGTCTGCCGGCCGCCTGCTTCACACACTCGACTGCTTGCACTGCGTCTGGCAGCGGCTGCCGGCTCGTGGCTCCTGCCTCCATCACCCCTCTACCCTCCCCACAGGTACCCTCACCACGCACCATGCCGGTGCATCCCGCCTCGTCGCGCACGCCGTCGCCCGAGCTGCGCGTCGCCACGGCCACGGCGCCGCCCACGGGCCCCACGACGGGCAACCACTCGCCCGTGCACGAGGCGCCGTCTGGTGCCCTCGGCGGCACGGCGCACAGCTCCGGCCCGGCGTCGCGGCGCGGCGGCCGTGTGCACTGGGACGGCCGGGCGTCTGCGGTGGACGCAGCGCAGGCCAGCGCCCCCGCTGCCTCCTCCTCCTCCACCGCCGCACCCAGCCTCGCCGCCGTGCACGCCGCACAGCGCCGCGTCCACGCCGTCGGCGGCGGCGCCACCATCACCGTGCGCGGCGCCGCCAACCCGCGCCGCCAGCCGCCCATCATCACCTCGCCCGGCGGCGTCTCGCGCGCGGCGCACCCGGGCCCGCTGCAGCTCTCCGCTCGCCTCGGCGCAGACAGCGCCGCGCCTCCGCCGGCGCCCGAGTCGGCGCCGGCGTACGAGCATGCCGGCTCGGCACCCGTCACGGGCCTCACGCTGACCGGCAGCAAGGGCTTGGATGAGCAGGGGCTCGACTCGCGCGCCTTCCTTGAGCTGCAGCGTGAACTGCAGCGCCACGAGGCCGACATCTCGCCAAACGACGCCGCTGAGGGCCAGGGCGTAGGACGTTCCTCGTCGCCTCACCACGCCGACGTGCAGCAGCAGCAGTACCAGCGCCGCCGGCATGCCGCGCGCCGCATCGACACGCCCGAGTGGGCGGCCAGCGCCAGTGTCAGCGGCACCAGCACGCCCGGCGGCGGCGACTGGACGTCCGACACGGGCAGCTACGACCCGGCAAACGACTCTGACCTGGGCCACATCGACTTCCAGCCGGGCGAGACCGACGGCATGCCGTCCAAGCCGCGCCGCCAGAAGACCAACGAGGCGCTCGAGGCGGCCGAACAGCCAAAGGGCTGGGCACGGCTGCGGGCGATGATGGGCCGCAAGGGCGACGGCGACGAGGAGGGCCTGCCCACCACGTCGCTGAGTCACGATCAGGGCGGGCCCACGAACACCAAGAGCGTGCCGGTAGCCACCTCGAGCGGCGTGCACTCGGGGCCGCGACCGCGGCCGACCAAGTTCGAGCGCGACGCGGCTCGGCTGGTGCGCGCCCACCGCCTCATGGCAGGACAAGGCAGCTCGCTGGACGGTGCCGGGCCAGCAGCTGCGCTCGGCCGCCTGCCGAGCATCAACCGCAAGCACCTCGACTCAGAAGCGAGCACGCCCGATGCGCTCGACACCGCTGCCAACCTCGATGCGCGGCCCGTACACACCGGCGGCGTGCTAGGCAACCTGCTGCGCCTGTACGAGCAGCAGCAGCGCGAGGCTGAGCGCGAGAAGCGCGCCATGGAGAGTGGCGCCACGAGTCCACTTGACTCGCCTGGCCCGCGAGAGATGCGGCTGCAGCAGCAGGCTATGCGCGATAGCCACGACGCCAACATGTCGGACCTTGTGGCCGCTGAGCTAGCGCGCGAGCGTGCCCACACTGCACCCAGTGTCTCGACGAACAGCCGGCGGGATCGTGCGCGACGCAGCCTCTTCAGCAGCGGCACCTCGAGTCCGCGCACCTCGACGTACACGGCGGCCATTGCCGACACGTCGGCCAAGGTGGCCGGCGTCACGAAGAAGGTGGCGCAGGTCGCGGCGCGCGAAGCCGGCTTTGACGAGCCGCTCGACGACCGGCCAAAGGCCAGTCGCTCGGCTGCCGGCACCATCGGTGGCCTGATCGCCGTGACGGGCAACCTGATCGGCGCCGTCAGTCCTGCACACGCACAGCTCGGCCCCAATCCCAAGCGGCCAGGCTACACGCTCGACCGCTATCTGCTGCCCGAGATGAACGAGAAGACGTTGCGCAAGACGGCCGAGCTCGTCGCCGATGCGGCGCCACGGCCTGCACGTCGCTCTATCCCGGGCACGCCGGGCAACCGGAGCGGCACCACGAGTCCTCTGCCCGACGACACGACGGCGGGCACGCCTGACGGCCACCCGCACTCGCCGATCAAGGGGCGCGGCGGACGTGCGGCTGGCCTGCTGACGCCCGGACGGAGCCAAACGGGCGCCACGTATGCCAGCTCAGAGCAGAAGAATCACTATCGTCTCAGCAGCAGCATCGGCAACGTGCTGCACCACCGTCCCGGCATGGGCCGCCACGCCTGGTCCAAGTCCGTTGTCAACACGCCCGACGGCCTCAACGCCGACGGCGGCGACTACTTCGGCAGCATCGACCCCGAGATGGACGAGAAGCTGCAGAAGATCGAGTGGCAGCGCAAGCTCAAGAAGCGCGCCAAGGACAAGCGCAAGAAGGAGGAGATCTTCGTGAGTGCCCTGTGCCGACTTGTCACCGTGCATCGCCTGACCCATCGCTCCGCAGATCACCATGCACGTCGCTGCCATCCTGCAGCGACAGGAGTTCCTGCTCAAGCTCGCGCGTGCCCTCATGATGTTCGGCGCCCCCACGCACCGCATCGAGACGCAGATCCAGCAGACGGCGCGCGTGCTCGAGATCAACTGCCGCTGCATCTACCTGCCCAACCTGATGCTGCTCGCCTTCGGCGACGACGCGACGCACACGAGCGAGACCAAGTTCATCAAGCAGGCCGGCGGGCTCGACCTGACGAAGCTCACCGACATGCACGCAATCTACTGGAACGTCATCCACGACAAGGTCGGCGTGGCCGAGGCGAGCCAGCAGCTCGACGAGCTGATGCGCCGCAAGCCCGTCATCGGCCTCTGGCCCATGTGCATCATCGGCGGCTTCTGCTCGGCCTTCATCTGCGTCGGCTCGATGGGCTTCAACGGCAGTCTGCTCGACGCGCTCGCGGCGTTCCCGCTCGGCGTCTTCCTCGTCTTCTGCCAGAGCGTCATCACCACCGAGCTCTTCTCCAACGTCTTCGAGATCGTGTTCGCCGCCATCAACTCCTTCGTCGCCTCGGCGCTCGCCTCGACCGAGTACTTCTGCTACGCCGCCGTCGTGTCCGGCTCCATCGTGCTCATCCTGCCCGGCTTCATCGTGCTCTCCGGCTCGCTCGAGCTGCAGAGCAAGAACCTCATCGCCGGCTCCGTGCGCCTCGTGTACGCCATCATCTACTCGCTCTTCCTCGGCTTTGGCCTCTCCATTGGCTCGTCGTTCTGGCTGCTCTTCAGCGGCTCGCCCACCAGCCAGCTCACGACGTACGGCTGCAGCTCTGACGTGGTGCACCCGCCGGGCATCTGGTGGCGGCAGACGGTGCCGCTCTACTACGCCCTCCTCACCGTGCCTGGCTTCTCCATCTCCCTCTCGCTGCGCAACCAGGTCAAGGTGAACCGCAAGGAGTTCCCCGTCATGGTGCTCATTGCCTGCGCCGGCTGGGCGTGCAACCACTTCTCTGCCACGGCGCAGGCGCTCAAGGGCAGACAGGACATCACCTCTGCGCTCGGCAGCCTCTGCGTCGGCATCCTCGCCAACATCTACGGGCGTATCTTTGACGGTCGCGCCTTCGTCGTCGCTGTGCCAGGTGAGTCGCGCGACGTGGCCGCGTCTGGCATCTGCTCACCTCCCCCACTAGGCATCCTGTACCAGCTGCCGTCCGGTCTCTCCAACGGCGGCCTGCTCAACTTTGCCAACGTCGGCGAAGGCTCGAGCGCCACGCGCAACTTCAATTCGGGCTTCCAGGTGGCGCAGAGCCTCGTCGAGGTCGCCATTGGTCTCGTGCGTGCTACTGAGCTGCCGGGCTCTGCACTGCCGCTCACACCCCCTTCCCCTAGACCGTCGGCCTCTTCGCCGCCACCATGCTTGCCTACATCTTCGGCGGCCGCAAGATCCGTGGCGGCGGCCTCTTCTCATTCTAGACGGAATGCTCCCTTCACGCACGCATAGACAAATGCTCACTCACGTTGCAACGACGGCGCGCGCGTGTGGCAGTTGGGAGGCTGGAGACGAGGTATAGATAGGCATCGCGGCAGGTAGCAGGTACAGCAGTGAGGTAGCAGCCAGGTGGCAGTAGATAGCGGGAACGAGCTCAGGCAGCCATCTCGGCCTCGAGCTCCTCCTGCGCGTCGCGGAACGACTGCTGCGACTGCAGCGAGGGCACGTTGCTGATGCGGCGATTGAGCGAGCGGTCAGACGCGCGCGATTGCGAGAAGGTCGCCTCGGAGTCGGACGGCGCGGCGGGCAGCGAGAGGTTGGCGAGGCTCTGGTCCGAGGTGCTGCTGCCCAGCGACGTGCGCGGCAGGTAGCGCGGCTTGACGGGCGAGAGGCCTGCGTCGCGCTCGTAGGCCGTCTCGTAGTCCTCCTCACGATCCTCGCCGAGCGTGCTGTCCGACGGCATCGAGCTCATTGCGCCGACCGCCTCGTCAGCCGGCTGCACTCGGACCGGCTGCGCTTCGGCAACGGGGCCGGCCTCGCCGTCGAGAAGCCAGGCGGCGAGCACGCCGGACTGCTTGTACGTTGTGGACGTCTCGTCAGAGAACACGTCGTGGTCCGCCGCCATCGCCAGCAGGGGCTGCGGGCGAGCCTCGCTGATCGGAGCTGGCGAGGTCTGAGCAGCAGCGGCGCCCGCGAGCGAGTCCTTGCCGGTCGCCGGCCGCGAGCCGATCGTATGCAGCGGCACAGACGCCGAGCTTGAGCCCTCGTCGGGAATATCGCCGACGAAGGCACCTGGCGTAGAGGCGCCCGGCCGCGCGCGGAAGCCGCCGCTGCTGGGGTGCACTGATGCCGCAGCGGAGACGGCCAGCGCTTGGGCCACCAGCAGGCGGCACTCCTCGACGCTGGTGCACTCGCGCATGCGCAAGTCGAGGTCGGACAGGGCGCGCGTCAATTCGCTTCGGCCACCAGAGGCGGACATGCGCGGCGCGCCAAAGGAACTGCGTGCAGAGTCGCCAGACAGGGCACCGCCAGTGATGCTGCCCATCGCTCCGTGGCTGGGCGTCGGCGTGTTGACGCCCGAGGCATCCTCGCTGATGTGCTGCGCGTTCCATGCGCTAGGCGCGTGATGCTGTCCGGAGCTCGAGTGTCCGTCCATACTGCCGGCCATAGCTGCCGCGGCGGCGGCGTTGCGCTCGACGGCGGCGGAGCTGCCGGGTCTCCGGATGGAAGCGCCGATCGCCGCTGCGCTGCTCGTCGAGTTCCGCGAGTAGCTCCATGGCACCTTGCGGCTCGGCGGCTCGGTGCGCGGGTTGTTCGGATCCGGCGCAGGTGATGGCGGCGTGGGCGTGCGCCGCAGTGGCTCTTCGTACAGGCCGACGAGGCCTGATGCCGGCGCCTCAGCGACGTCCTGCTGCGGCAGATCAGGGAGTGGCGGAAGCGGCGCCTCTTTGGCCTGCGGCGTGAGGTCCTTCTCGATGGGAATGACAGGCGCCAGTGCTTCGATCTCGGGATCTTCGAGCAGCGTGGCTTCGCCGTCAGACAGCAGCGCACTGGGCGGGGTCTGCGGCGCGCCATTTCGATTCGCACGCGCGAGAGCAGCAGCAGCAGCTGTTTGCTGTGAGCTGCTCGAGTGGCCCGTCGAGCTCGCGACATTGTCCTCGCTGCCGTTCGTATGTGTAAAGCCGAATGGGCCGCTGCGCGCACTAGCGCTGGAGCCAACCCGCCGCGGCTGCGGAGCTGCGAACGTGCCGCTGACGCTGCTGCGCTTGGCGAAGACGGATCGCAGTCTGCCGCCGAGCGCGCTCTTGCGGCCCTCTGTGCCACCCTGCTGGCTGATGTCGCTCTGTCGGCTCTCGCGCCCACTGCTGATGGAGTCGAACTGCGGGGGCGAGACGGGGCTGGGCGGCGTCGTCTGGAGCAGGCTGACGACTTCCTTGATACCCTTGATCGAGGACGTCTGTGACTCGTCGCGAGGTTGCAGACGCGAAGTGCTGCCGCTGGCCGGCCGGTCAAGCTCCTCGTCGTCGACATCCTCGCCAACGCTGCCGCTGCCGCGTGAGCCCGAGTCGAGAGACCGTGTCATGTCTGCGGGGCCCCGATACGCCGACGGCGGCTGGCTGGAAGCCTTGCCGCCGCTAGGATAGCGGAGGCCGCCGTTTGATGCGCCGCGGAGAGAGCTCGTCGAAGTAGAGCCACTGCGAGTGGCACGCGCGACGCCACCACTGGCAGGCGGGGAAGGCACAGCGTACGGACCCTTCTCCTCGATGACGCTCGGCGTCGAGCTCTGCTGGCTGATGCGCGAGACCATCGTTGGCGCCGGCGAGATCGCACCTCGCGAGCCGCTCGACGACGGCACACCCAGCTCGCCTCCATCGCGTAGAGGCATTGTCAGAGTGCCTGGTCTCCGACGCGTGCTGCGCTTGCCGTCCTCCTCTTCCTTGGCGACCTCGATGGTCCGCAGTCGGTTCGGCGTCAGGCTGACCTTCATCGTCTGTCCGCTCATCATGAGAGCCTCGAAGTCATCGTCGGCCGGCTCCTCGTCACCTGCTTGGCGCGCATCGTTGGGCGAGAGCTGCTTGATGATGGGCTGCTGCGACGACAGGTCCTGGCTGCCCCGGAAGCTGCCGCGCCGACGACCGGTGAGGATGCCCCAGCCCTTGTCCATGCTCGGCCGCCGAGTCAGCGTGCCAAACTCGCCGGCACGAGACGTCTCGCCGGTCGACGCGCTGGCGCCTGCAAGGGAGCTGGCTGTCGCTGATGCCGAGGTCGTGTGCGTCATGCTCGTGCTGCCAGGGCTCTGCGCACCTGCGTCGCGCTCGCCGTGGCCCTGCGCGCTCGCGCTGTAGCTGCGCTCTGCGGCCTGCTGCTGCAGCAGTCCGCGCACAGCAGGACCTGCTGCTCCGCCGCCCATGTTCAGGCTCTGCCGCGCGAACTTCTTGCGGCCCGCCGCCTCGTCGAGCTCGCTGTCGTCCGGTACCATCCAGGGCCGCGCCGAGCCGCGCTTGCCGTCGGACAGCTCCCGCTCGCGCGTCTCGACCTCTGTGCGCGTCGCCATGCGGTCCCACCACGACGAGCAGCTCTCGTCCTCCTCCAGCGCCTTGCGCAGGTCGGTCAGACTGGCCTCGTCGGAGTTGTCGCGCTCGATGACGCGCCCAACGTTGCCGAGAATGTGCTCAGCCACGAACTCGAGCAGCGCAGTCACGTAGATGGACACTGGCGGCGTGATCGAGGCGATCGGGCGACCGTCGGCGGACATGATGGTCGTGTCCGAGGGCGTGTGCGGCGAGGGGTCCTCGAGCGAGCCGAGCGTGCTGTAGTACTGGCAGCGAATGCGCAGCTGGGAGGGGCGCGTGGTCAGCACGAAACGCACCCGGCTGCCGCTGCATCGCACTCACCGCCTCGTACGCGCTCTTCACCGGGAAGCCCTCAGTGCCGTCGAGCCGGCTCGTCGCGCTGAGCCCCAGCGGCACGCGGTTGCCCTCCTTCCGCATGCCGTCCACGTACGAGCGCATCTCCAGCTCCGCCTCCAGCACCGCGTTCTTGGCGAGCAGAGCGCCCGAGCCCGTCGAGCCCAGGACGCGCAGCACGCCATCTGTCTTGATGCGGTCGGTCGCCAGCGAGCGCGCCGACGTCAGAATCAGCAGCAGCAGCTCATCGAGCAGCCGGTTGAGGTAGTGCAGCGTGACGGCCTGGATGCGCGTCGGCCGCGAGTAGGAGATGAGCGAATTGGCGCTCCGTGCGGAGATGTACGACGGCGAGTCCGCCGCCAGCACGCCAGGCGGGAGGACAGGCAGCGTCACTGAGCGCGGCGAGCGCAGCGCATATGCGGAGCCCGGCATGGACCAGCGCGAGCGATCGGCGCCATCGTCAGTCAGTGTCGGCGATTCGACGAGCACGAAGCCATTTTCCGTCGGCGAGCGGCCAGCGTGACCCGCCGTTGTCGGGCGCGATGTGGTGGAGTTGTAGCGCAGGCGAGACACAGGCGCGCCGCCGTGCACCACGTTGAAGGGCGCAGAGATGGACGTGGGCGAGACGGACGGCGTATTCCCGCGACGAGGCGAGGGAAAGGGCATCATGCGTCACCAGGACGGAGGGATGGGAGAGGAAGAGGGGAGCGAAGCGAAGCGTCAGCGGCTTGCTATCATCGTGTTTGGGTGAGAAGGCTCGCGGCTGCGAGAACAAGCTCATTGAGCTCCTCCTGCGAGCAGGCCAGGAACCGGACCGCTCCTCTGCTGGCGCGAGAGTGCGCGCGCACGGAGCAGCCGCTTCTACTCGCGGCGTGCTGTGAAGTGTCTGCCGCCGGCACAACGTGGCACTCTGGCCTCATTGCAGAAGCCATCAGGACCTGTCCATGCGCGCAACCTTGCGAGGGGTAGCCTCCTGAGCTCGTCGGCGCGGCTTGCGCGCCGTACTGCGTGCAGCCCGAGCGGCTGCTGCCTCGAGGGACGCATATCACGCGCACGCAGGTCGTGGACGAGGCAGTGGTACCGAAACAGCGCTCATGCGGAGCGCTGTCAGGCACCGAAGGGTCGCGCACGCCCCTGCTGCGGAACAAGACCGCGCCAACCAGCCAAAGACGGGTGCAAGCCCGAGGCACGCATGCACCCCTCTCGCTTGCCTTTCCGCGCCCAAGCTGCCTGCTCGACTCCCATCGGCTCGCACATCGACTCGCAGCTGTGCCATCTACGCAACCCTCCAGACACATCGCTCACCCATGCAGCGCGTCGCCATCATCTGCGCCGCTCGAGACGCACCCTCGTCATCGGCCGGATCGTACGCTCCCGACACGCCGCCGAAGCTCGCCGCTCGCCTCTGCCGCCTTTGCGCCGCGGGCGTCGCAGCCAACAGAGCCGCTGCAGCCTGCGGCGCATCGGACGACACAGCCATCGCCGAGGCAGCGCGCACAGTCGAGCCACTAGGCTTGCGCCGCAGGAAGCTGGTGCGCGGCCAGACGGCACGATGGCGCGGCGGCTCAGGCAGGCGTGGCAGATCCCGCGCTGCCAGTGGCACAGACACGCCAGCAGAGGCCTGCTCGACGACGGAGGACATGCTCGATGGTGCCGCTGCGTCGCCGCTGCTGCCGAACGCCGAGTCGAGATCGGCGCTAAAGCGCTGGAGCTCGGGAGAGATGGAGCGCGCAGCAGAGGAGGAGGCCATGAGAGGCAGAGAGCGAGATGGCTAGGAGTGATGGACGCAAGTACCACCATAGCCGGCGCACCCTGACGCTGAGAAGTGGCGCAGCTCTCACCGCTCCCGCGATGGTCAGAGCGCCACTCATCACGGCGGATGGACGACCCAGCAGCGAGCTCCCGCACGGGTCACGGACAGCACGATCACGGACAAGGATCAAGGCAACGATGGGAAGCCGAGCGCAAGCGCACTCACGCATGATGACGGCTGCTCGCTAAGCGCCGGGATCGGCCCACGAGCAGGATGCGACAGCCAGCTTGCTGCTGGCTGGTGCGCACAACGCGCGCCACGCAGGTGCGCTCGGGCCGCGTGAGAGGCGGCGAGCAGCGGGCAGGCAGCGCTCGAGGCGAGTGACTGCACTAGACTGTGCCCGAGGGTGCGTCGCTGAGCTGCAGTGCGTAGACAGGTGCGCAGTCGAGGCGCGGAGCTTGAGGACGCTCGGCAGTGCCCTGCGTCAGGGGTGCGGAGCGGCGGCACGGGTGTGGGGAGAGAGGGAGGTGCAGGTGAGAAGAGGACAGGCCCGAGCGTGCAGATGCAGGATGGGATGGGAGTGCGATGCTGCTGCGAGGGAGCATGCACACGCACAAGGAGCGAGAGCGAGATCGGGTGACAAAGGAAGGAGCGGATGAGCTGGAGAAGCGCAGGACAACAACGCAGCTGCAGGCGGCCGGGACAGCAGGCAGCAGCTCGGCGACGCGCCGCGGCGGCGCGTGCTCCGCTCCGCCCATGCGCTCGGCGATGTGCCGCGCCGATGGAGCCGCTCCGAGCTCCCTCTGCGCCTGTCACCACCCCTGATCTGCACCGGGCTGATCCTCGCCCTGCGCCTGTCGCGGCGCCTGAAAGTGGACGCTGCCGAGCAGCAGCGCACCACGAGAGGCTGCCCCTTCCTCGCCGACGCCGTGCCGGCGCTCGCTCTGCCTGTCCGGCGCACGCTGCTGGCGGGGGGAGCGCGGCACAGCGGCGGTGCGCCACGCGCCTGCGCCTGCGCCAGACGCTAGCGTGCTGCGCCGGCCCTCTGCTCCGGTGCCCTCGCGCCTGCTCTCCGGCGCTACCGCGGGAGCACGGGGGCTGATCGGCATCCCCAGCCTCAGCACCAGCGCCGCAGCTCTCAGCACCGCACACGCAGCGCAGCAGCAGAGAGGAGCGAGGCATCCTCCTCGCCAGCGTCCAGAAGGCAGCCAGACGGCGTCGTTCTGCGCGCTGGGGCTGTGGCCGGCGTGCCGAGCGCTGATCCCGCGTCTGTGTTGTTCTCCTGCGCAGCGCAGCTTGCGCCAATCCGCCAAGCACAAAGCACGGCCTGCCGCGGGAAGCAGCAGAGTTGAGGCGGAGCTGCCGGCCAATGCAATCGAAGCATCGCATGCTCCTCGGGCCGCAGTGATCTCGAAGAAAACACGCTGCGGCGACGAGCCCGGAGGAGGCCAGGCGGTGAGATGCGCCATGGGGTGGACAAGGGCGCGACGCGCATGCCGTGGCGCGGCGCGGCGGAGTCTGCGGCGTCGGCACGTCGAGCTCGGAGCCGCGCCGCGACGTCTGCCTCCGGCACGGCTTCTTCGCGGCACAGCGCAGTCGCGGCAGAAGGAGAAGGATCCGCTTCGGAGCGCAGACATGTGCTGGCCGAGATGGAGCGGCGCTGCGCCCGCGACAGGGCGCTAGAACCTCGGGACGCCGCAGCGGCCGGCGCGGCGCTGTGCCTGCAGCGCCGAGCGCGCCGCCGTCTTCGGCGACGCTGCGTCTGGAATGCCCGCGATGGGGCCTGCCATGTGATGAATCATTTCGCAGCTTTGACGTGCAGCAGCGCAGACAGAGATCGCGATGCTGCCAGTCTGATCACGTGGATGAAGGAGAGCAAGGGTCGCAGCGAGGACGGCCCGAAGGGAGAGGAGGGCGGGACAAGCAAGCGTGCGAGCAGCAGCGCGGGAGCAGCCGCATGCCTCTCGCGCGAGAAAGGCTGCAGCGCGCCGCGGCCCTGCACAAGCCAGCGCCGCCTCCAACAGCTCTGCCCTCTTCTCCACTCCACCCTGTCTTGCCCTGATGGATCCCTCGTTCGCACGCCCGCAGGCGTCCAGCGCACCTCTGCCGCCGCTGCCTCCGCCAGGCCAAGCGCCGTTGGGGCCCATGCCCGGCGGGCGTGCACCTCTGCCGCGCGGAGGCGCACAGCCGCAACAGTCGCAGCCGCAGTCGGCTGCGGCGCGGGCGGTACGCAGCGCACTCAAGGCGGGCGCGACACAGCAGGAGGCAGAACGCGTGGGGAAGCTGTTCTGTGTTGTCTGTGCGAGTAACAATGTGCGTAGCTTGCGACGGCGTGTCGGCGCAGGCGGGCGGAAAAGGTGCGGGCGCTGCCGTGCGGAGAGTGCGTAGTCGGTCAGGCCCGCTTGCGTCGTGTGACGAGCTCGGCAGAGGCGCAGAAGCGACTCGTGCTAAGCGAACTGCAGCATTGGACCTTTCTGTGCGCTTCGGAGGATGAAAAGGGCGCAGAGAGCCTGCCGAGGCGCGGCCTCGCGCTGCGCAGCTCGAAGCTGCCGAGTCCGCTCAGCCAATGCGCCGCTGCCAGCTGGCGGCGCAGGACCGGAGCACACCTGGACTTTCCTGAGAGGAAGGAGAGCGCACGCAGGGAAGGACCGTTGCTGACGATTCGCCCCGCAGAATCGCTCGATGGAAGCGCACAACGTTCTCGCGTGAGTGTGCGGTCGGTGCGAGCGCCTTCGAGCCGTGCTGAAGCTCGCTTGTCAGACATGCTGGGCTGCGAGTCACATCTGCGGGCACGGGCTCGGCTGTGCGGTTACCAGGTCCGAGCATCGATAAGCCCAACATCTACACGTTCGGCACGCCGTACGACACGATGTATCGCGATCTGGAAAGCAAGGATGCGCGGCTGTGAGTCCGGCTGCGTCTCGACGAGCTGCTGCGTGTGCTCACGGCCCGCTCAGATACGCTGCGAATGGCCTCCTGCCGATGCTGGACCGGAACCGCCGCGTCAAGCTGGCGCCGGAGAAGTGGCACGAGACGCGGGCTGAGCCGGACATCGTCATCACCTGCGAGGAGCGCTGCTTCGACTCTGTCTGCGAAGGTGCGTCTCGTCTCGACGAAGCGAAGCGCCGCCTGTGCTCATACGCTCCCTCTGCTGCGGCGCAGATCTGCTCGCACGCAACGGCGAGATGAACCGCAGCGTGCACGTCATCAACGTTGAGATCAAGGATAACCACGAGGAGGCGCTCATCGCCGGCCGGGCGATCCTCGAGCTGGCGCGAGCAGTGAGTGCGCCTCTGACGGCTGGATAACATCGCTTCGCTCACACGCATTCCGTGCACAGATCGAGCAGGCCGACAATCTCGACGACGACATTGGCGGCATCCTCGAGATGCATCAGCGCAAGCATCCGCATGCTCTGCTGCACACTGTCAGCTTCTACTAGCCATGCCACGCACGCAAGCTCTGCAAACGCCTGCACTCCCGCCAACTCGTCCTCGCCCTAATCGCTCCGAGCATCATGTACTTGTATTCGGCACGTCCGCACAGGGCTGCCTCACTCATCAATCGACCATGTCACGACAGCTGCAGTCATGCATATGGGGTCCGTGCGTCGCTGTGCCTGCTGTCATTGGCGAACCGCAGCCTGCACAGGCGGAGCGCTGTACTAGAGGCAGCTCTCACTCAAGCGAGATGCTGCGGACAACGGCACGCCGTGCCTGCTCGGCGCCGGCTATGCGTTGCCGAGACGGCCGTCGAGCGCCAGAGCAGGATCGGCACCGGACTCGAGAGCCGGCAGCGGCGCCGGCCTGTAGCGCGGCGCGTCAGGGGGCATGCGAGGCCGTGAGATCTTCCTTCCGCACTCAGGGCAGCAAGCAAGCCCCTTCGGGCAGCAGAGCGGGCCGCCACGCCCGCCGGAGCCAAAAGCAAGCGCCTCCGCAGCACTCCGTGCGTGCCTGCGAGATCTGCTGCTGAAGGCGTGCTGGCCGAGGCCCGAGCGCGCAGGGGCCTGCTCACGCTACGCCAGGGGCGCAGCCTGCGCCAAAGGGGCTCATCACTCTCCTCGCGAACTGGGCATGCTTCTGTCAATCGATCGACAGGAGCGGTGTATTTGTGGCAGGCCCTAAAAGGGCGATCTCGCCCGCCTGAAGGAGCATCGCGTCGAAGGCGCTTCTTGGCGAGCTACCTCTCTCTCACCACTCCGTCCCTCCTTTCCTCTTTCCAGCTCTCGGTCCTTCTCTGCGCCATGAAGTCGATATCCCTTCTTGCCGTCGCCTCGACGCTGTTTGCCTCCGCGCTGGCAGATCTGAACAAAGCGCCGCTGTCCTCACGCCAGCTGCTCCAGTCCGGCGCGCTTCAGTCGCCCGCGCCCGCGCTCGCTGGCAAGGGTGCCCCTCATGGCACAGCCAGCAGCGAGGCCGTGTCCAAGCTCTGCGACGATCTGCAGCAGAAGCTCGGCGGCAAGGTGGTGCGGCTCCAGACGACGCTCGTCGACACGGCGTACTTCCAGTCCGTCGACCATGCGTACAATGCAGAGCAGCGCGCGTACAGTAAGTCACTTTTGCCGCACACGCTGGAGCGAGCAGCAAGCTGAGAAGCGCTCGCAGAGCCGACGTGCAGTGTCCTCGCGACGCAAGCCTCGCACGTCGTCGACACCTATGCGGCCGTCAAGGCAGCCGGCGCCGGCTATGGCGTGCGAGGCGGCGGTCACAACCCCAACTACGGCTGGAACTCGTCGCCCGATGTCTTCATCGACTTTGGCCAGTGGTGTGATGTCACGCTGAGCGACGATGGCAACACGGCGGATATCGCGCCCGGATGTCGTTGGGGCGAGGTGTACAGCACTTTGGAGGCGCAGGGCAAGACGGTCGTCGGCGGACGCGTGTCGAACGGTGAGCTCGACACGGAGACGCGGCGATGATGCGAAGTGCTGACCCTATCCAAGTCGGCATGGGCGCTGTTCTCGGTGGCGGGTGAGTGTGCCGCCGCAGCTGTGGAGTCCCCTCTTACTGACACGCTGCGCAGTCTCTCGCACCTCACGCCAGAGCATGGTCTCATCGCCGACAACGTTATGTCATACACCATCGTGCTGCCGTCCGGCGAGCTCGTGACAGCCGGGTCCGGGGGCGACTACGCCGACCTATGGTGGGCGCTCAAGGGCAGCACGAACCAGATGGGCATCGTCGTCAACTACAAGCTGCTCACCAAGGACGTCGGCGAGTGGTGGGGCGGCCTGCTGACGTTCCTGCCCACGCAAGTCGACGCGTTTGTCGATGCTGTCGCCGGTGAGCGTTGTGTGATGCCGGGACGGGCTTCGCTGATCTCGTGCCTTTGCAGAGTATAACGCGAAGTACGACTCGTTCAACGACACGAAGGCGGCCATCGTGCCCACGATTACCTGGGTCGACCTGCCCACTCCTGCGCTGCTGCTGGTCGGGCTCGCCTATCACGGCCCATCGCGCCCCAAGGGCATCTTTGACATGTTCTTCGACCTCAAGCCAGTGGCCGACACGACGAGAAAGTCGAGCTACGCCGGTGCGTAGAAGCATAGGGTGCATCCGATGCACAGCTGACAGCCGGGGCAGACATCAACGGGGTCTACGACTTTGGCTGTGAGTCCTCACCCCTCAGCTGATCTTTCACGCACTCACCCCTTCGCTCAGCGCTCTACGGCTCGTCGACGCACTTCCGCACCTCATCCTCGTATCTCTCGAAGACGCAGGCGCGTGAGATCTACGCCGCGTTTCAGGACTTTGCGACCAAGAATGTCGGCCTCTGGTGGAGCCTGAGCCTCTCCTACGAGAGCTTCACGGCCAGCGGCCTGGCGAAGGCTGCTGCCGCAGGTGGCAACCCGCAGGGCTGGGCCGCCGGACGTGGCTTCACGGCGCAGACGTACCTGGTGCAGTGGGTGCCGTCGCTGCCCACGCACAAGAAGCAGAGGCTGCTCGCCGCGGCCAAGGCGGCGACGACGGCGGGCTCGGACGACATGTGAGCCTGCTTCAGCAAGATTTGTGCTGCGCAGCATTGTGCTGACACCTGATGCAGTCCGCTGTTCATCAACTACGCCGCGGCGGACCAGCAGCCGCTGCTGAGCTACGGCAACCTGGACAGGCTGCGCGGCATCAAGGCCAAGTACGACGCAGACTCGTATGTGACAAAGCACACGGGCGGCCCGCGCTTCGAGGGCGGCGACTTCTGAGCGCCAATGCAGTGTGAGCAGCCCGCAGCGGCGGTCGAGTAATGTATTCGTGGTCCATGGAGGGCGAGTGAGGGTGTGAGCGTCGTGAGGCATGCCGAAAGCGCGCCATGCCAAGCCGGCACACCGCCTCGCCAGATCCCGCGGGCTCCAAGCTCCCGCAGCACCCTGACGCCGCTGAGGTCAGCGCTTGCTTGCGCTCAAATCGGCTGATGCTACGCCTGCGAGATGCAGCGCGTGCCAAGCCTCGGGCATGCGCCCGTCCGCGGAGCGCTTGCGGCCGTTCGCCTCGTTGCCTCCGTGCCGTGTCCGCTCCACCCTGCGATGCTCTCCTCGCCTCTGCCCTCGCCATGAGCTCGTCAGTGCCACCACCACCTCGTTGACCTCGCACACCCTCCGCCACGCCGCCGCCATGGCGCGCGTCCCGCTCCAGCAGTTCTTAGCCCTCACACGCAAGGAGTGGATCGTGCTGTGGCGGCATTGGCCCATCAATCTGCTGCGATGCCTCATCGTGCCCGTCGGCTATGCCGTGGTGAGTGCTGGAGGGCCGCTGCAGCCAGTGGCTGTCCCCTGATCGCCTCCCTGCAGTTCCTCGGCTACGCCAAGGAGCTGCTCGGCACGAGCAACGACCTCGGCCTCGGCCAGCCGACGCCCATCCGCCCGCTGAGCGAGGCGCTCGGCAGCTCGCCGCTCTACTACCTCATCAACGAGACGACACCCTCGGCCGCCTCCTTTGACGGGCGCGCCGTTGTCGATGCGCTGCGGTCCACGCTGAGCACGGAGCAGCAGGGCCAGCTGATCGAGTACACCTCCGACGCCGAGCTGGGCTTTGCCTGCCCGCAGAGCTTCGCGGGGCGGTCGGACTGCTTCGCTGCCTTCTCGGTCGATGCCATCACGCTGCAGGACTCGCGTCCGGCGGTCAACTACACGCTGCGCTTCAATGGCGCCGGCCTGACGGTGGTGCGTGCGCCCGACAATGACGGCGACTATGAGCGCACAGGACTGCCGCTGCAGAATGCCTTGGATCGCGCCATCATGCAGGTCTCGCTGGGTCTCAGCGACGCTCAGCTCGCCGACATTCCTGTGCCGCTCGAGCAGCCCTTTTCGCGGCAGACGAATGCGGAGGAGGATGAGGACAAGCGGCTGCAGTTCCTCAGCGGCATGCGTGAGTCGGCAGGATGGGCTGTGCGCGCACGCGCTGACCCAGCCGCACAGCATCCTTTCTTGTGCTGGCGTTTGGCATTCTCTTCCTCGGCGTGCCGTATCACCTGCCGGCGAGCGTCTCGAGCGAGCGCAGTGGCGGCATGACGGACCTGCTGACGAGCGCCGGCTGCTCGCAAGCCGCGCGGCTGGCCTCGTGGATGGCCGCCGAGGGCGTGGCCTATCTCCCGGCCTACCTCATCGGCGCCGGCGTGCATGCCACGACGCTCTTCACGCGCACAAGCGCCGCCGCCGTGCTGGCTTTCTACGTGCTGCCGGCCCTAGCGCTCGCCGCCTGGTCGCTCTTTCTCTCGACCTTCTTCCGCTCGAGCGCCCTCTCCGGCATCGTCGTCACAGGCATTGCGATCCTGGGCCTCATCGTCGGACTGCTGACAAACGACTCGGGCGACGGCGCCGCCGTGCCCATCGCGTTCGTCCTGCCGTCCAGCTCCATCACATACTCCTTCACAATTGCGTCGCGCTTCGAGACTGCCGGCCGGGCGACGAACCTTGTGCAGCGCGCGCCCAGCGACGGCAGCGGCAGCGAGACGATTGGCGGCACGCTGATCGCGCAGTATGCGATCAACCTCGTCGCCATCATCGTCTTTCCCCTGCTCGCCGCGGCCGTGGAGCGCCGCCTCTTCTACCGCAGCGCCTCGCGTGCCGACAAGCGCGCCGCAGCTGCCCGCGCCGAGGAAGGCGAGAAGGAGCGCCCTGCGCTGGAGATCACGAATCTCGTCAAGCGCTACGGGCGCAAGAAGAAGGGCGTCCTTGCGGTCGACGACTTGTCCTTCGAGGTGCCGCAGGGCGGCCTCACGGCGCTGCTGGGCAGCAACGGCAGCGGCAAGTCGACGACAATGGCCTGCGTGACTGGCCTCGAGGCATTCTCGAGCGGCTCGATTCTCGTCGACGGCTGGCCGCGCGACATGATGCCGCCGGGCACGGTTGGCTTCGCCCCACAACGCAATGTCAACTGGAGCGAGCTCAACGCGCTGCAGCACGTGCAGGTCTTCCATGCCATCAAGCATCGATCCGGGAAGCGATCCTCGCGCGCGAAGCACGAGGCGCTGCTGGAGCACGTCGAGCTGGCACACAAGATGAAGACGCGCCCGGGCGCCATGAGCGGAGGCATGCGGCGCAAGCTGCAGCTGGCCATGGCGCTCGTCGGCGACAGCTCCCTGCTGCTCGTCGATGAGGCCACCACTGGCCTGGATCCACTCGCGCGCCGGAGCATCTGGAAGATCCTGCTGGCTCAGCGCGGCACCCGCACGATTCTCTTTACGACGCATGCCATCGACGACGAGGTCGACGTGCTCAGTGACGACGTGATCATCCTCGGCGCGCCCGGCAAGCAGCTGGCGCGCGGCTCGCCCGTGCGGCTCAAGCAGACGCTCGGCGCCGAGGACGGCACGCTGGTGCATGTTGTGCTGCGCGACGCTGCGCAAGCTGCTGCGGTTGAGTCGGCGGTCGCCGCTGCCGTGGGCGAGGACGTGGCCACGCGCCGGATCGCGGCACCTAGCGTCGAGGAGGTCAGCCTCCGGCTCAGCACCCAAGATACGGCTGCTGTCCAGCGCGCCCTGGATGCCGTCGAGAAGGACAAGGAGCAACTCGGCGTGCTGCACTACGATGTGCACGGGCCGTCGCTCGAGAATGTCTTTCTCCGCCTACGTGCCGCGCACGAGCAGGCTGCCGGGCGCGAAGTCGAGGTGCTCGATGAGAAGATCGACGCGCAGGACTCGCTCAACCTCCACGAGGGCAAGCAGCGCGGCTGGTTCAAGCTCACCATTGCGCAGTGGCTCAAGCGTGCCGTCATCTTCCGCCGCTCGTGGTTCGCGCCGCTTGGCGCCATTGCCGTCGCGATCCTCGGTTCTCTCATTCCGACTTACATCTTTCTTGATGACCGGAATCCGTCATGCGGCGGACCGCGTGCGCAGCGCAACGTGCGCCGCTCGCTGTTCCTGGAACCGTCCGCGGGCAGCATCCTGGGGCTCACGACACCACCGCAAGACATCTTGCTCGCGCCGCCCGGCCCGCTGGACACGATCCTCGGCGCCTCGTACCCGCTGCAGGCCTCGTCGCTGACGCAGATCTCGGCGGCCGAGTACAACCAGACGTTCTCGTCGTTTGACACGGCACGCGACATTGGCTTTGGCGGCGCGCTGCTCGTCGAAGGACAGACGCCGCAGTTTGCCTACCAGGCACAGCCCGACTTTCTCGCTCTCCAGGCGCCGGCCTCAGCGCTGGCGAACCTCGTGGCCAATGCGCAGGCATTCCAGGCCAGCGAGAATGCGCCGATCATCTTTCCCTTTTCGCTGCGCATCTCGTCGAGCTTTGCGGGCACGGGCCTGGGCGATGCTCTGTGAGTAACGTGTGACGCGCGGCAGGGCTATGCTGACGCCCGCACAGCAAGTGGGCCGTCGTGTATGGCCTGGCGCAGGCCGTCTGGCCGGCGTTTGCGACGCTGTACCCCACGAGCGAGCGCGCCTCGGGCGCCAAGGCGATGACCAAGACAAACGGCATGCGCGCGCTGCCGTTCTGGTCCGGGCACCTGCTCTGGGAGCTACCGATCGTCCTCATCGCCACGGTGCCTGTTGCTGCGGCATTCGGCAGCCTGGAGTCGACCTCTGGCGCGTCGCCGTTTGCAGGCGTCGGGCTGCTGTGGGTCTGCCTCGCGCTGTACGGCATCGCCGGCACGCTGCAGGCTTTCGTCTTTTCGCTCCTCGCGCCCAACGCCCTCGCCGCCTTTGCGCTGTGCGCAGCGTGGTCCGTCATTGCGTTCCTGATCTACTTTGCCGCATCGCTCTTGACGCTGACGTACTACGTCGGCGGCAACGTGCTGGCCGCGCTCGACGTCGTCTTTTACATCACGGCGCTCCTCTCGCCCGCGGTGGCCGCGTCGCAGGCCGGACAGGTCAGTATCAACCTTTATTCGCGCCTGTGCAACGGCCGCGGCGGCGACTCGGACCTGCCGATGCGTGCTATCACGCATCTCGGCGCCCCGGTCCTGTACCTGGTGCTGTGGTCGCTCGTGCTGCTTGCCGTGCTCGTGTGGCGCGACGGCGCCTCGGCCGACGTGGCGCCGTTGGTGCCGTTCCGGCGCAAGCTCGGCCGGCCCTGGCGCAAGGCACGCAAGACGTCGGTCGACGACGAGTCGCGCCTGCACAAGACGGGCGAGGGCGTCACGGACGAGGCGGCGCGCGTGGAGAGTGCGGCCAGCGACGGCGACGCCCTGCGCGTGTCGCACCTCACGAAGCGCTTTGGCAAGACGCTTGCCGTGGATGACGTGTCTTTCGGCATCGAGAAGGGCACCATCTTCGCCCTCGCCGGTTCCACGGGCGGCGGCAAGAGCTCGCTGCTGCGGTGCATCCGCGGCGAGGACCTGTGCGACACGGGCCGCGTCACCATCGGCGGCGTGGACCTCGACGAGCAGAGCAACGCCGCGCGCGCAAAGCTCGGCTCCGTGCCGCAGCACGACGGTCTGGACCTCTCGATGACCGTCGAGGAGCACCTGCGCTTCTACGCGCGGCTGAAGGGTGTCGCGCGGGCGGACCGCGCTGCGGACGTCGAGACGCTGCTCGACCTCTGCCAGCTGCGGCAGTACCGCGCGCGCAAGGCCGGTGCGCTGTCTGGCGGCAACAAGCGCAAGCTCTCGCTGGCCCTCTCGATCATGGGCAGCCCGGCGTGCGTCATCCTCGACGAGCTCAGCAGCGGCGTCGACCCCGGCACGATGCGCGCACTGTGGAGCGTGCTGCGGCGCGTCGTGCACGACGGGCAGCGCTGCGTGCTGCTCTGCACGCACAGCATGCAGGAGCTCGCCATCAGCCAGCGGCTCGCCATCCAGGCCAGTGCGCTGCTGCTCATCGGCGACACGCGCGCGCTGCGCGGCGCCTACCCGGGCCTGTACGAGCTGCAGATGGACATTGAGCGCGGCGCCTCGCAGGAGCAGGTCGATGCG
Source organism: Tilletiopsis washingtonensis (assembly GCF_003144115.1). Classification (NCBI taxonomy): domain Eukaryota; kingdom Fungi; phylum Basidiomycota; class Exobasidiomycetes; order Entylomatales; genus Tilletiopsis; species Tilletiopsis washingtonensis. The sequence continues at coordinate 757,097 of NW_020312004.1, read as the reverse complement.
TTTGTCACGTCGTGCGTGCCCGAGGCGCGGCGCTCCGACCTCGGCCTGCGCTACGAGATCGACCTCGGCGCCGCGGCCGCTGAGCAGGCGTCGCTCGCCGAGCTGCACCGCCGGCTCGCCGTCTCGCCCGAGCAGCGCGCCGCCGCCGGCGTCAAGGGCTGGCAGCTCGGGCCGATTACGCTCGAGGGGCTCTTCATCCGCGTTGTGAAGCGCAATGCGCAGAAGGGCGACGGCGAGGGCGACAGTCCGGCAGTCCAGAATGACTCTCCGGCGGCTAGCACGCCTGCCTCCGACACGGCCCGCAGCGCCTCGCCGGCGTGATGATGCAATGATAGACTATAGACTGCACCCGATGTTGTGTGAAGCGGACGACGAGGCCGAGAAGCAGGCATCCCCCTGCCGTTCGCCGCACGCGTGGAGCGCCAGCAAGGGTGGCGGCAAGGAACATGTTCGGCCGGGTAGCGTCGGCTCAGCATCGACTGCGACCGCCATACCTCTCCAGCCATGGTCCTGGTCTGGCTTTGCGTGCCGCGTGGGTGGGGGAACGAGAACGCGCAAGCACGCGGCGCTCCGGGGGCACAAAAAGACTGCCGAGGAGCGGGCAAAAAGTGAATGCTTGGACGGGGAATCGAACCCCGGGCTCCCGCAACCGTCGCGATTGACTCGCTCATGGCAAGCGAGAATTTTACCACTAAACCACCCAAGCGCCATACTTGCCGTCTCAACTAAACAATATATGAACCTGTTGCTGGAAAGACTGCGCTCACCAGCAGATCCCGAGCATTGAGAGGCAGCACACAGGGCAGCTCCTTGTCAGGAGCTAGCACACAAGGCTGATCGACAGCAAGAGTGCTGGTTGGGCTGATGACTGCTGCCTGAGCTTGTAAAGCATATTGCAGGAGGTGCTGATGCCAAGAGTACACATGTTGTGTCAGCACAACTCACTCTCTGCATCAGAGAGGTGACTTGTGCCTCAGAATGCTTGATGCACTTTCTGTCTGAGCAAAGGGTTCATATACTGTTTGGTTGAGCCGGTGAGTATGGCGCTTGGGTGGTTTAGTGGTAAAATTCTCGCTTGCCATGAGCGAGTCAATCGCAACGGTTGCGGGAGCCCGGGGTTCGATTCCCCGTCCAAGCATTCATTTTTGCTTCGTGCCCACAGGCCCGGCAACCCGTTCTGTCTTCTCACAGCCGGGGCGCCGGCGGCTCTTCCAGCGGACAAGCAGGCGACGGCGGTGCTCGCCTCCGCATGTGCGCCACGTCCTGACCTTGCATCGCTCACGAGGGCGACGCTGAGCGCCGCTCGCTGTCACTCACGCCGCAAAATTGCCCCCCCCCCCCCCGAGGGACGGATGCCGGCTGCGGGTGTGCTTGCTCTCGACATCGCAGCGCCGGATCTCTCCGTGCTGTCCATGGCCCGAACCGCGCCCTGCAGCTGTACAGCGGTATGCGCGCGATCGTGTGACACGGGAGTGTCCTCACGCACCCCGTCGCGTCGTCACGAGCCCCCAGCCGGCTGCAAGGGCGAAGCGACGACAGGCGTGCTGTGACGCTGAACAGCGGCGTGAAGATGGATGCCTCTGCATGCTCACGGCAGCGCCGCGCACGTGCACTTCTCGCGCTACCGCTCTGCACTGCTCTGTGTGCACCGTATCAATTGATCGCGTGGAGAAGGGGCAAGCCGAGGCGCAGCAATCACTGACTGCGTGGGCGTCAGCATGGGTTGGCCCGTCGGCCTCCTCGCGACTCACTCCGAGTCGAGCTCAAACGGACACTCAATCGAGTTGAGCTGCGTGCTGGCGCCTTTCCGGCCGATGAGCCCCGTAATCTTCATCGTGAGGCTGACGGCGAGGTTGAGCGTCGGGCGCGCCGTGCCGGGCACTGCATGGGGTGGTCAGCACTGCCGCTGCTGCAGGCACGCGCGCGACGCACCCTTGTGGCCGCACGCCTGGTAGAACTCCTGGAACGTCGAGTCGCCCGACGCGGTCGCGTTGAGGCTCGTGTAGCTAAAGTCGATGGGGAAGAGGAACTGCGTGCGCTTCTTGCCCGGGAACGTCTGCGAGTCCATCTTGCCCTCGCCGACGAGCTTGCGCGTCGAGAGCGAGTACACCTTGATGTCGAGGTCCGTCGCCGACGAGGGAATGTAGCCGCCGCGGTTGTCGCCGGCGAGCGAGATGTTCATGCGCATGCTGGCGGAGGGGTCAGCAGCGGCGATGGCTGCCACACCACGGCACTCACGCAAACGAGCGCGTCGGCGTGTACGTCGTCGACATGGAGCCGGCGTTCGGCACGGCCAGCAGCGGCTGTGCGCTGAAGAACGCAAACGCTGCAGGGGAAGATGAGCAAGCGCGAAGCACAGAAGGACCCAAGCCCACGCACTGGGCACGCGAGGGATCACAAAGTATAGCGTGATGCCGAGCCTGCCGCAGGAGTCAGCCCTCTGCCGCACTGCGAAACCTGAAATCTACTCACAAGATCAGGATGCCAAAGGCGAGGAACACCGCCAGCCGCGGACTCAGCCAGCCGCACAGCTTCGTCTCGCCGCGCGCCCACTTGCCCGTCGAGCGCCCGATGCGGTTCTTCTTCTTGGCGAGCTTCGACTTGCGGCGCTCGCGGCCCTTCATCATGCGCCGCTCCTCGTCGGTGTACTCGGTGCCGAGCGCGGGCACGGTGATCAGCTCGATGCCCTCGCCCGTCTCCTTGCCCGCGTACGAGCCAGGCGTATCCGGCGGCGCAGCCGCGTAGCCGCCGTAGTTGCCGCCGTAGGCGTACGACGGCGACGACGGCATCGGCTGGTCGCCCACGACGCGCGGGTCCGACGTCTGCGCGTCAAAGCCAAACGCCGAGGCGTCGAGCAGCGCCGAGCCGCGCGAGTTGCGCGCGTTGCGCGAGCCGCCCTGCGGGCCCCAGTAGCCGTCGCCGGACGGCCGGCCCGCCGAGGCGGCGCCGCCGCCCGCACCCGTCACGCCGGCGATCATGGAGCGCGAGCCGGCGGCGCTGAGCGGCGCGGCGTTGTTAAAGTCGTCGTAGACATTCCAGTCCTCGTCTGCGCCAAGAGCGGCGTCAGCCAGGGCCGGGGTGAGAGGCCGAGAGGTGCGTGGAGAGCGCGGCTCGCAGCCGCATCGGGCGGCGCTACGATGGCCCAGCTGGTGGCCGTGGCAAGGGATGCTGGGAGAGCACGGCTGCATGGCATGCCCCTCGCCTACGCCTCTTCTCGCAGCCTTGCGCCACTGCGCCCCTGTCGCATGTCCTCGGCCCTCATGCACATCTCGCCTCACCACGCTGCGCCCCTGCGCCACTCACCCTCGCTCTCGCTCTCCTCGCGCCACGCCTGCGCCGGCCCGCCGGCGTGCTTGGCCATGCTGCTGCGGCTGGCCGTGCCGGCGCGCGCCTCGTAGTCGCCGGCGTCAAAGGCACGCGCGCCGCTGCTCGTCGAGTAGCGCGGCTGCTGCACGGGCGCGGGCCGCGTCGGCGAGGCGGGCGACGGCGCAGAGGCGTATGCGTCGGCAGCGCTGTAGGACATGGCTGCGGTGATGGGTGGTGGTGAGGAGGAGAGAAGCAGCGCGGCGGATGCAACACCCGGCGGCGTCTGCGCTGCCTGCTGCACCCTGGCACAGCATCAGGTGCGGCTGCGTCCCTCTCGCGCCGTGCCCGCTGCCGCCGCCGATTTCAGATTTCCTCGCCGCCGCGCGCGCCGCGCCGCCGCGCTGCCGCCCCTAGCCTCACGCTACCGCTCGCGTGGCACGAGCAGCCCCCCCTGGCACATCTCGCCGCCGCCGCAGCGCAGCAGCATGTGCGCCTGACAGCGAGGTGAATACGTCGAAATCAGGGCGCAGCGCAGAGGTGCTACGTCGTGTGATCTGAGGCTCCAGTTGCTGGCGAGATGATGGCTGGGCGACATTGAAGCCATGGCTTCGTCTCGGACGCGGAGCCCCGACGCGCCTCGGACGCTGCAACCTCGCTCTCATCGTTCACGCCGCTCGTGCAAGAAGCTGCGACGTCCAGACCGCCTACTCGAGACGCCCTTGGTGCCTGTCCCCAACCACAGCAGCAGGCCCTCTTGAAGACGAGCGTGCCGACGGCGTGCAAGACCAGCTGCCCTCCATGCGTCCTCAGCGCAGCTGCGTGCAAGGTGCTGCACGCGCCTGCACGATGAGAGGCCGGCCTGCGCTGCTCTCACGCGCAGTGCTCCCACGCTCTGTTGGTCAGCTTCCTCCACCTCGCCCTGCTCCGCCTGCCCGAGGCACTTGCCGATGTCAGCCCCTCGCAGCGCACCTCTACTTCCCACTTCCACCTCCCAGCACCCCCTCACTGCAGCTGCATCCTGCATGCGCGGCCTGCCCCGTGCGCCGCCGCGGCCCGCGCTGCTCTGCGTGTGGCCACGCCTCGGCGTGCCGCCGCCATTGCGCCTCGCCTCGAGCTCCTCGCGCGCCGCTGCCTCCAGTAGCGCCGCAGCTGCGCCACCACCAGTCGCACGGCGTCGCGGCACTCGTATCGTCTCGCTGCTCGTCGCCGCCGGGCTGGGCGTGTATGCGACGGACCGCTGGCTGTGGCACCGCGTGCTGGAGCGCAACCTGCGCACGGCGTGGTGTGCGGCGCAGATCGCCGTCGACTACAAGTGAGCATGCTCGAGAGCAACACGGCCAGGAGTACGGGAACGCAGCAGCGGCAATGGCTTCCCTGGTCCTGAATGGGCAGAGCTGCGGGCGATGATGGCAGGCGTTCGCGGAGATGTGCGGTCTTCGCGCTGCAGAGAGGGGCATTCCCTATGAGCATTGCTGACGCCCTGGCAGATTCGTCTGGGACGGCAGCCTCGAGTCGAGCCATGCGCTGCACGAGCGCTGCGCCGCACGCATGCTTGCAACATGCGAGGCAAACGCCGGCCTCTACACCAAGCTGGCACAGGCGCTCGGCAGCCAGGGCGCCGTGCTGCCCAAGCCGTACCTGCAGCTCGCCAAGCTGCTCGACGATGCCGAGCGCATGGACTGGGAGGTGGTGCGCAAGGTCATCGAGAAGGACCGCGGCGCTCCTGTCGAAGAGCTCTTCCACTCCATCGACCACACCCCACTGGCGGCTGCGTCAATAGCGCAGGTGCACGTCGCCCGCCTCAAGACGCCCTCCGGCGAGCCGGGTGCCGCCGTTGCCGTCAAGGTGCAGCGGCCCGAGATCATCGCGCAGGCGGGGTGGGATCTGCTGTGCTTCCGACTGATGCTGCACGTCTACGAGCGCATCTTCGATCTGCCGATGTCGGCGTTCGGCCAGTACATTTCGCAGCAGACGCTCAACGAGACGTCGTTCGTCAAGGAGGCTGCCAACGCCACGGCGCTGCGCAAGGCCGTGGAGAGCGATCCCATGCGCCTCATTCGCGAGACGGTCATGGTGCCGCGCATCTACGAGGAGCTGAGCGGCGAGCAGGTGCTCGTCATGGACTACATCCCTCACGCGGCCAAGATGACGGACGTGAAGCGCATCGAGGAGATGGGGCTCAGTGTCAAGGAGGCGACGCGCAGCGTCTGCGAGGTCTTCTCGAGGTGAGTGGCGTGGCAAGGGCAGCCGAGCTCTGGGCTGACACCTGCGCCGCAGCATGATCTTCCAGTATGGTAAGCCACTTGATGCGCGACCACTGCAGCGTCACTGACCCGTCTCCAGGCCTTGTGCACGCCGATGGACATGCCGGCAACGTGCTGGTCCGTCAGCACCCCAACGGCAAGAAGGGCAAGCACCAGATCGTCATCATCGACCACGGCCTCGTTGTGCGCCTGACCGACGGTATGTGGCGGTGTCGTCTGCACTTCGCGCCGCTTGCTCACGCCTGCTGCAGACTTCCGCAAGCAGTACGCCCAGCTGTGGAAAGGTGAGAAGCAGCGATGAGTGCTCGCTCGCACATGGCTCACCACCTCTCACAGCAATCTACGAGGTCGATATGCGCGGCATGAACCGCATCATGTCGTCCTGGGGCATCGGCGAAGAGGGCTCGGAGCTCTTCGCCAGCGCCACGCTCATGCGCCCGTGGTCGGGCAAGAGCAAGGAGGAGAAGCAGCGGGCGCGCGAGGAGCGCCGCGCCAGCGGCAGGAGCGAGGCCGAGGTGCAGCGCGAGAAGATGAAGAAGTTCCTTGACAACGTCGAGCTTGTGCCCAAGGAGCTCATCTTTGTGGGGCGCAGCATGCGCATCGTACAGGTGCGTGCTCGCGCACTTCGCTCGCCTCGCCTTGCTCACCCTCCACCCAGGCCAACTGCCAGACCGTCGGCTCGCCAGTCAACCGCCTCAACATCCTCGCGCGCCACGCAGCCTCTGCGCTCGTCTCCGAGCAGCACACGACGCTCGCCGACCGCGTCGCGAGCCTCAAGTTCCGCACGGCCCTGCTCGCCATCGACGTGCTCTTCCAGTCGAGCCGCCTCGTGCACTGGGTCGAGCTCTTCTTCAAATACCCGCTCGGCGCGCTCGGCCTCAAGCCGCTGCCGGCAAAGGAGCGCAAGCGCGGCTTCGAGGACGACCTCGCCGCCGGCATGTCCGAGATGGCCGCCGAATTCGGCGTCGAGATCGACGAGGACGCCTTCAATGGGTAGTGCCCGCAAGCACACTCGCATCCTCTCGGATCATGCATACCTCTCCGCCGTCGCCTCGCCTCACATAGACGCCTCATTCCTCGCACTCGCACCAGGGCATAGCGTAACGGGTATCAGTCCGCATGAGTTGGCGTGAGGGCGGTGCGCGTGAAGTGTGTGTTGCGCATGCCGCAGGTCGTGCGAGAGAGGGAGTCCTCGAGTATCGTCATCTAGTGGAGTCAGGAGTCGCGATGAGGTCCGTGCTGTGTTCTGGGTCGTGGATCACGACATGCCGGCGTTCTCCCGGGCGCCCGTCTGCGCGCGCTCAGAGTCGTCCACGACAGCATCGTACAGCAGCTGCGTGCAGAGCTCGTACGCCGGCGGCGTGTGGTCGCGCAGCATGGAGCGCGCAAAGAGCGGCTCTCCGAAGCGTGCGCGCACGTCCTCGCACTCGCGCAGCACCACGCGGTGTGCCTCGCTGCGCTTGGACGACGACTGGCCGGCCTGCATGAACGGCGACGAGGCAGACGTGCCCGACGAGGCAGCCGTGACGTAGACGGCGAAGGCCTCGATGCAGAGCACGCGGCCCGGCGGATACTGTTTCCGCATCAGCAAATGAAGCCGCCTTCCCTTCCGCGGCCACTCACGAGCTTGTCGTTGGACATGTCGGCACGCATCGTCTGCAGCAGGTCCCAGAGCCAGTCCGCCAGCTCCTCGTCCGTCTGTGGATCGGCCTTCTTGCTCTTGTAGCCACCACGTTCCGGCTTCGCGCGCGGCAGCTCTTCTGCCTCGGCATCCTCGCCAGGCTCAGCCGAAAGACGCGGATCGGTGTAGCCGGCCTCAGCTGCTCGATTGCGTGTGCGGCCCTCGGCCAGCTCGCGGAGGTCCAGACGCTGCTCGCGTTCGTGAAGCGGCACATCGGACGGACGCGTGCCAGCGGCGCCGCTGGACTGCTCCGCAAGCAGCTTCGAGCCGCCCGCGTGCTGCCGTTGGTAGAGGCCGATCACGCGCCCGACGATCTCCTGCGCCATCACGCTGTCCTCCTCGCTAAGGCTCTTGGCTACTGCCTTGAGGTCGTGCAAGACGCCAAGCGAGAGCGACGGCACGATGTCGAAGCCGTGCACGAGCGACGTGCAGAGACCCTGGCTCCAGCGCGACAGGTCGGCGCTGAAGACGGCCGGCACGCCGAAGCCAAAGCAGTGGATCGGCCGGCCGGGCGGCAGCCCAGAGTCGAATGAGGTGACAAAAGGCGTCTCGATGGGCGGATGTCGGACGCGCGGCTGCCCGTCTGGCTGCGCAAGACTGCGGTCGTGAAAGACGTGCGCCGGAGAGCTCCACAGGAGCGCCAGGAGCGATGCGACACCGCCGCCGAGCGAGTGACCGGTCAGCACGAGACCGTAGTCCGGTCGAGACTCGAGCGCCTGTCGCAGGGTCTCCAGCACCGTGCTGCCCTTTGCGAGGCGGCGTGCAGAAGCAGCCATGCCCGAGTGCACCTGATACGTGTGCTTCGGATCGCCGCCGTCGACCCAGATGTCCTCCGACAGACACGTCAGGTCCACGAGGATGTCCGAGAGGCCCATCGTGCCGCGGCAGGTGAGCACAATGGCGCGCGAGGCGTCGTCGATCGAGATGAAGTTCACGATCGGCGAGAGGGCCTTGGAGAAGGGCAGGACCCCGCCGCCCTCGGAATAGCTGCTGAGCAGCATGTGCTCGGCGGGGATGCCGACGTGATGACAGCTGCTGGACGCGTCAGCAGTGCGCCTTCGATCTCAGCGCTGCGAACTCACTATGCGTAGACGTTGGGGTGGTGCTGTCGTTGCGTGAACATCACATCGGCCTCGCCGATGCCGAGCAGACGCATGAAGTTCTGGCCGTACGAGGCGCTGGCGTGCCGCATGAAGCGCCGCAGATTCGTGGCCAGCCGCTGCTGCGGAAACGCTCCTGGCGCCCCGTGCGGCCCTTCCGCATGGGCGGACGCCTCGGCGCGCGTTGTGGTGGTGGTGCTGCGCATGTGCGACTGCGACGTGATGGAGCGCACAGAGCTGATGCTCCTTGTGCGTGGACGGCGTGTCTGCGACGAGTCGGGCGGATAGGCGCGAGACTGCGGGTCTGGCGGCGGGCGAGGTGCCGGAGGACGAGGCAGCTCTTTGTGCCGCGAAGGAGCACTTGCTGAACCGGCCGCCGGCACCCCAGTGCGGCGCGATGCGCGCACGGGAATGTCTGGCTGCGCCCGCTCGTTGACGACCCTTCGAGGTGTGCTGGCACCGGACGAAGGGCCGGGAGACTGCAGATTGGAGATCTCCTTGAGGCTCGCGCCCGTTCTGGCCGACACCGCCGAGCGAGAGGCACTCGCACTCGATCCGCCCATGACCGACGATTTTGCCTTTGCAAAAGCTCGCTGGATCCCCTCGGCAAGCTCGCTGCCTGCCGAGGCCGATCGTCCCTGCTCCGTTCGCGCGGACGTCGGCGCATCGCGACGCTCGGTCAGTCCTCGGCGACTAGCCTTGGGCGAGCGAGGCGGAGAGACTTGCGGCGAAGTAGCGGCGGTGCTGGCTCCGGCGTCATCAAAGTCGTGCACGCGACGGACCGTGCGCCGCTTCTGCACCAGCTTGCGGGTGATTGTGCGCAGCGTCATGCGCTGGCGGCTCTCCTCGGGATCCTCGAGCGCCTCTTGCCGCGCGCGCGCCGCAACGCTCTGCTGTCCTTCGCTGCTCGGTGGCAGCGGCAGCGGCTGTCGTTGCTTGTCCTCGTGCAAGAGACGGCGCAGGTTCGTCTCTGCTTCGCCGCCGCCGTGCAGCAAGGCTGCCTGCTGAACGCCACTCGCCGACGCGGAGTGCGAGACCTCCAGCCATTCGTCGTCCTCGTCCTCGGCGCCCACCCTTGGCGAGGTTCGGCTTCGCGAACTGCCCTCCAGCGAGCGGCTGTCGGTCAAGAGCGCGCTGAAGGGATTGGCGAGGCGGCGGCCGAGACGAGAGGCGCCCTGGTCAGGCGCTGCGGCGTCCGCCTTTCCCTTGCGCCGCCGTCTGACCGGCTCCTCGCTGGTCTCGAGCGTCGTTGTCGTCTCGACCACCTCGATCGTCTCGGTGACCACCTCGGACAGCTCTTCGCGACCGCCTCCGCCGGCATAGCGGCGCACGATGCGCCGGGTGTCCTCCGCCGGGGAGTCTAGCGCAACGCCCTCCCGCAGCTCTTCGTCATCCGCGCCACGAACAGCGCGAAGCACTTCCTCCGGCAGCTCGTCACGGCCGGCCACGATGGTGGAGCCTGTGTCGCTCTGCGGCAGCGCAAACGTCTCATTCGGGTCCTCGTCATCCGGAGCGGTGCCGACGAGATACTCGAGGTCTTCCAGTACCGACGCACTGCCGTCGATGCTCGACTGGTACGGCGAGCTGCTGCCGTGCGCGTCGCCGTACTCGACGCTCTCCAGCGCTGTCGGCTCGTCCAAGCCGGCGAAGATGGACTGCGAGCGGCGGACCGTGCTGAAGCCGCTGTGCATGCTGTTGCGCGACATGCGCCTGCTGGATGCATGCGACGCCGACATGTCGGAGCGGCCTCCGAAGTGGCTCGACGCGCGCGGCGGCACACCTAGCGGCGGCGAGCCCATCGGCGAGCTCGATTCGAGCATGCGCGGCTGTGCAGCGGTGCCGCTCTTGGTGAAGTTGCCCGGGCCGACGATCATTGCGGCCCACGACCGTGTCTCTGCAGTGCCCAGCACCGTGCAGTCGTACACGACGCGCATGCGCTGCGCACGCGCCGTGCGCTTGTACGTGGCGTTCTGCAGCACCGCAAACGTGGTGAGTGCCTTCGTGAGCGCCGCGAGGCCCCACCAGCTGCCGCCCGTGTGCGCGGCATACTCGGCATCCTGCGTGAGCTCGCTGCGTACGAGCGTGATGAAGCTGGCAAGCGCCCGGCTCGTCTCGTTGGAGCCAAAGATGCCATCGATCAGCTGCACAGACTCGTCGGCAGCTGCTAGGCCGCCGCGGATGCCTGCGTCGGCGAGATGGAAGCTGCTCATCGCGAGCAGCTCAGCCATGGTGAAGGTCGAATGGATGAGGTAGATGCCGAGGCTGGTGCGCAATGTGAGCGAGCGCACGCGGGGGGCCGTCGAGAACGCGGCTCACCTCGTGTAGCGGTCCAGCACGTTCAGAAACGCATCGCTGTCGCCACTCTGTCAGCAGAGATCGTCATCTCACGTGTGCCACACTCACCCTCCGGTGCTTCGCGCCTCGCCGTTCTCGAAGCTCCACTCGTTGTCACCGCCGCGAATGGCATGCACCGCCCGAGCGGTGCCGACGGCGGTGATGAGCGCCCGGCGAGTCAGGCCGAGGCCCATGCCGGTGCCATGCTTTGCAGCCTCGAGGACAACTTCGATGAGGAATGCGGTGCTCTTCAGCGAGACCCGCGCCAGGATGGAGAGGGCCGAGACGAGCTCAGCGACCTGGGCGGGCAGCAGCGCTGCGGCGAGGGCTCATGAGTACCGCTGCGTGGCACACCCTTCGCCGAACGACTCACTTCTTCCGGCTGCGGCAACGAGACCCCGGTCTGCCTCATGCTTGGCTACGAGTCGCAGCGCGCGCTGCTCCAGCTCGCGGCGCTGCGTCTGGCTGAGCGCGCTCCCGCCGTCTGCAGGCCCGAGCGGCGGCACGGGCGGCGCCCCCTCGACAGGCGTGCTGGGGCCGCTGCCGCCGAAGAGGTAGGGCCGCAGCAGCGCGGCCATTTCGACGAGCGAGGCGGCTCAGCGCAGAGCCGTGGCGTGGCTGCAGATCTCCTCCTCGACGCCCGCCGGCGCGTGCACGGACAGGTGGCGCACTTGCCGCTGCAGCGCCGGCCACGCGGCGTGCGTGCTCTTGCTTGTGCGGACGGCGGCAGGTGCCGGCGGGCGGCGTGTGGAGCAGGGCTTGTGGCGCGCACAGATCTGCGCAGGGCGGTGGTGGTGGTTGGGAGGGAAGCTGGGTGCTTGCGCCAGTTGCGGCCCGATGGCTGCTGGTGTGCTGCTCCTGTCCTGCGGGGCTGCCCAACGGCCCGGCGTTCTACCTCCAGCCGCGCCGCAAGCCGCGGCTCACCTCGGCTGCAACGCGCCTCTCTCGCACGATGCACTGAACTGCACTTGCACCCTGCTCCGGCCGCTGCGCGTGTAGCGCCGCCATCTCGCCGCTCCCCGATCAGGCCCCGAGGTATGCTGTGCCGGCTCTCTCGAGCGAGCGAGCAGCAAGCGGTGCTGGGGCGCGTATGAAAGTGACACGCGCCTCGCGCCGCGGAGCGTGAGAGCAACACCGGCGCCGGCGGACAGCTACGGCTCCGCGGACGCCGCGGCGTGCCGCCTGCGAAAAGAGAGCGGCGGCCCAGATTTTGAGGCGCAGCCGAGGCGAGAAGGATGCGCTGCGCTGCTCGAGCTGCACCGCCGGCATCAGCCTGCTGCTCCCTCACGGCCTGCACCCACCACCACACCGCCCACACCATGCCGTCCAAGCGTGCATACCGCGGGCCCGCCGCATCCTCCACCGCAGCTGCCGCGGCCGCCGCCGCAGTGGGCGGCGCCGCAGCCGGCGCCAAGAAGCGCAGAGGGCCCAAGACGACCATCGACCTGCCGCGCGGCAACCGCGCAAACGGCGCACGCAGCGCACCCGCCGCCGACGGCTCCGACATGGACGAGGACGAGGACGAGGAGATCCGCGCGGCGCTCGAGGCGCAGGAGATGGCCGGCGCTGGCGAGAGCAGTGAGGAGGAGGGCAGCGAGGAGGAGGCCGCAGGGCAGCGGCAGGCCAAGCGGCGCCGCGAGTCAAAGGGCAAGGGCAAGGACGCCGAGCAGGTCGACTTCCTGCTCAACCTGGACAGCCAGGCCATTGGCCGGTGAGTGTAACGACGGAACAGCACGCCCGACAGCTCGCCGCTGCGCGCGCCCCGAACTGACACGCTTCCGTAGCTCACGAGCGGAGATCGCACGCATCGCCAAGGCAGAGCGTGCCGCCGAGCGCTCCGAGCGCAACCACGCTGCACGACAGCGTGCTGAGCGTGCGCAGGCAGCCGAAGAGTCCGACGCGAGCACAGACATGGAGGGCCTGTCCATCGCCAGTGGGTCCGACGTGGCCAGCGGCTCAGACATGAGCTCGCTCGAGTTTGACTCGGACGAGGAGCTCGACTCCGACTCGGACGATGACGCGGCGCCGCGCGCGCCGGTCAAGGAAGTCGACGTCGAGGCAGAGCACGCAGCGCGCATCCGTGTGCAGCAGAAACGCAAGGCGGCCAGCGATGCGGCCCTCAGCGCCGAGCGTGCGAAGCGGCGCCTGCCCGTGCGCGCCGCGGAGGGCTGGCAGTCCGCCTCTGATGTCTCGGGCGACGAGGACGAGAGCACAATCAGTAGTGACGACGCCGATGCAGCGGCCAAGAGCCGCGCTGTGCACGCACCACTGGAGGACGACGAGGAGTCGACGTCGAGCGAGGATGAGGAGGCGAAGAGGAGAGCCGCTCAGCCCACGTCGACCATCACAACCGGCGCACGCTTCGGCATGCTGGCGCCGTACGCCATTCTCGGCCTGCCCAAGCGGTCCGAGCGCGTTGCTGCTGCCCGTGAGCAGATTGCGCGCCTGTCGACGGACATTGTCGGAGACCCCGAGGTGTCGCTCGGCATGCTGCGTCGTCTGGCCGTCTTTGCTGGCCGCGCCGTTTCGGCACCCGAGGACCAGCGCCCCGCCGGCGACGGCAAGGTGCCGAAGCGTCAGGTCGACGATGCCATCCGTGCGGCGGCGATCATGAGCATGTGTGCCGTATTCGTCGATATTCTGCCCGGCTACCGCATCCGTGCGCTCACCGACGCTGAGCAGAAGGAGAAGACCAACCAGGAGACTGCGCGGCGGCGAGAGTGGGAGCAGGGCCTCGTCGACACATACCGGAGCTTCCTGGACATCTGTGACAAGATCCTGCGAGGTGAGCTCCGGAGACTGCCGGGTGTGCGCATGACGCTCACGCGCCCACCTACAGTGAAGATCCCTCTGTCGGCCGTGGCGCTGCGCAGCATGTGCCTGCTGCTCACGCGTGCGACGCACTTCAACTACCGCACGAACCTCATTCGTGCGCTGGTGTCACAGCTCTCGCGCCGCGGCTGGAGCGAAGACAGCGCCGCATGTGCCTCTGCGCTGACAGAGGTCCTGCGGGCCGACCTGCGCGGCGACGTCTCGCTCGAGGTGGTGCGCCTGCTCAACCGCATGATTAAGGAGCGCGGCTACCGCGTCAATGCGCGAGTGCTCGACCTGCTGTTGCATCTTCGGCTGCGCGACGAGCTTGGCGGGCGGCGAGGCGACATGCGCTTCGTGGACCGCAAGGATCCCCGCGATGTCGCCAACGAAGACGCGCGGACTCCCAAGCGCGCCAAGATCGGCAAGGGGAAGGCGACGCCGAAGGAAGTGCGCAAAGGTCTCGGAAAGCACCTGAGCAAGAAGGAAGTCAAGAGCATGCGAGAGCGCAAGGAGATTGAGGCAGAGCTGCGGGAGGCAGACGCAGAGGTCGACGTAGAGGAGCGCACGCGCAACGTGAGTGGGGCGTGCGTTGCGGACCGAGCCATCACTGACACGTCTTGATCAGCAAACCGAGACTCTCAAGCTGCTCTTCGTCCTGTACTTCTCCATCCTCAAGGCTACGTCAGTGCCTGGTCCGCTGCTCGCGTCTGCACTCGAGGGCCTGGCGCGCTTCGCACATCGTATCAACGTGGACTTCTTCCGCGATCTGCTCGCCGTTCTGCGCACGCACGTCGGCGAGGCACTGGCAGTAGCGGAGACGCAGCCTCGCGCCTCGCACGGCGGCGCAGAGCTGCTCAGCGACAACGAAGACGCAGGCGATGACGAGGAAGACGCAGGCACGGCGGCTTGGGGCGCGGACGCCGTAAAGACGCGCAGTCAGCGAAGAAACGGCATGCGCGAGGCACTGCTCTGCCTTGTCACTGCTTTCGAGCTGCTCTCCGGACAGGGCGAGGCGCTCAACATCGACCTGGCTGACATGGCTGCGCACCTCTACGGCATCATGATCCCGCTGAGCCTGTCGCCCACGATTGAGGACGCGCCGGAGCTGCTCTCTGGCGGCCCCAACACCGAAGCTGGCGGCAAGGACAAGGGCGTGCATCTGCTGCGCACTGACGCCGACCTGCTCCTGCGGGCGCTGGAGCTTATTCTGCTCCGGCCTCGCGCTGCGACGCTCTCCTCGGAGCGGACGGCAGCATTCGCCAAGCGCGCCCTTACGTGCGCGCTGCAGCTGCCGCCGGCGACTGCGATCCGGCTGCTCGGCATCGTCCGCGCCTGCGTGGCACGCGACGCCCGCCTCGAGGCATTCCTGGACACGCAAGACCGCGCAAAGGACGGGCGATACGACGCCACGTCAGACGACGTCGATGCCGCTCGACCCCTCGGCGCCGGCGAGGCGGCGTGGGAGCTGCACCTGCTGATGCGGAGCGCGAACGCCGACGTCGCCGCCGAGGCGAAGCGTGTTGCATCTTGGCAGCGGTAGTGACATGGCTGCTCAATGTCACACATGCAACGGTCCTTCCCGACGTGCAGCAAGGGCAAGGCCAGAGCAGGTCTGACTGACACTCGCAGCATCGGCTAGAGGTGATGTCATTCGTCTTCCTCGTCTTCGCCACCCTCACCGCCGTCGCCGCCGCCGCCCGAAGGGCCCGCCGAGTCGCGGCGGCGCTTCTTGCGGTCGGAGCGTGTGGCAATCTTGACGCCCTGCGCCGCCAGCTTCTTCGACAGCTCCGTCGGGTCGTGCATGCCCGGGAAGCGGCGCGGCGAGTAGACGGCTGTTGCGCGATGGTCAGCACCGCGGCTGCGAAGCTGTTCACGGCGCAACTCACTGAACGGCTCGGTGTACGCCTCTGCGAGCGCGTTGGAGACGCCGTCGTTCGTCTGCCCATCCCTGCGCTCTCTCGTGTCAGACCACGCGCGCGTGCTAGCAACGCCGAGCCGTGACTACTCACTGTGCGAGATCCGCGAAGACCAGCTTGATGCGGTACGAGCCCTCTGTGCGCACCGAGAGGTCCTGCAGCACGAAGAAGATGCGGAACACGTCCTGCTCGTCCTTCAAGACGTTGGCGCTGGCCACGGCGGCGCCGACGAGGTTGCGCGTGTACGACTCGGTGGTGATGGTCGTCAGACTGCCGCTGGCCACGCCTGCGGGGTCGAAGTGCTCGCCGGCGTCGCCGCGGCCGTCGGATGAGGAGCGAGAGCGACCGATGTTGAGGGAGCCCAACGACGGCAGGCCACTGGGCGTCACGCCGCCCGAGCCGCCCGAGGAGCCTGCTCCGTCGTGCGGTACTGGGCTCAGCACAGAGGCGGAGAAAGCTGCGCCGTCGGATGCGGAGCCAGCAGGCTGCTGCAGGCTGGAGGCCGGCACCGTCGCCGCGTGGTGATGGACGAGGACGTTGCGCGGCGACGCCATGAGCTCGTCGGGATGGCAGAGATCGGAGGCGAGGAAGAAGAGGGAGGTGTTGACGTCCCTGCAGGAGAAGGTCAGCCAGAAGGCCGGCCGTGGCTGCACACCAACGCTCACCATGGAGGCACGTCTTTGCCGGTGGCCTCGTCTGTGATGATGAGCTTGACGATCAAGGTCGGGCTGAGCGGCCGACGGTCCTGGCAGCAGCACGCGTGGTGAGCTACAGCTCGATGTCGAGCGCATAAGCGGCACACACCTTGTCTCCGAAGCCGCACATGCGTGCCCGGCTGGGATGCTGCACGACCACGAGCCTGTAGCGCCTGCACGATGCCGGTCAGAAGGCGCAGGCAGCAATCTGGCGCGGTGCTCACCATCCGTTCCTGACGCGAGAGATGCCCTCCAGAGCTGCCTTGGGCGCAGTGGACTCAGGCGGCCGAGTCGCAGCCTGGCTGCTGCTGCCAGCGCCGGAGGCTTCGGCGCTCTGCGAGGGCCGCGGCACGGCCGGCATGCCTGTCGGGATCGCAAAGGGAGCGCCCATGCCTGGCGGTGGTGGCATGTAGCCGCCTGCGACGGGCGCCGACCCCTGCCCAACGCCGCCGGGCGCAGAAGCGTACGCTGCGCCCGGCGCTGCGGCACGGCCGCTGCCAGCACTCGTCATCGATGCGGTGCCGTGCGGGCCGTACGGCCCCGGCACGACGTCGCCTCGCGAGCGACGCCTCGGCCCCGTCCCGCCGGCGGTGCTCGGCGACGCGGGCGGCGAGCGACTTGGCTCAGGATAGGGCGCGTACAATGAGCCGCTGCCGGCGCGCCCTCGTGACTGGAATCGTGGCGCCTCCTGGTCAACCCTCGTCTGCTGCGTCACTTCATGCGGCCACTCACCGACGGACCGGGCTGGAGCGAGCGAGCGCCGCTGCTCGACGCCTGAGCGCCTCTGCCGAACTCCTCCCGCGGCGGATAGGGCTGGCCCGGGCCTTGGTACGGCTGGGCGTATCCGCGGAACGCGCCCGCTGCCTCCTGCGCATGCGGAGCACCGCCTGGGCCATGCGCCTGCGGGTACCAGTGGGGAGCGTCGTGTGCAGACGGCGCCTCAGCCGCACCGGCCGGCCGCGCGCCGAGAGAGGCGATGCCCGGCAAGGATGTGCCAGGCCCAGACGAAGGGTGGTGCGGCCGTGCGGAGGCGGGATAGTGCGAGGATGCCTCTCGCGACTCGTCGGGAGCGCCAGCGGCGTCGCCCTGCTGCGCACGAGCAGGAGCGCGCGGAGCGCCGTCGCGGCCGTCGTAGAAGGGCGTGCGGCTCATGTCGCAGGGCAGGCAGGTGAGGAGGCGCCGACGGACCTATGCCAGCATCAGATGCTGAGTGCCTGGCGTAGCGGTGGCCTGACGAGGCGGCTGGTCTGGCGTGCACCTTGAGGGCGAGGGATGGTGTCAGTGGAGTGCAGGGAGAAGGGAGCGGCATATGGCAATGGGACATGGAAGCAAAGAGGAACATCGCCGAGCGGATGCAGTCTGCCCCCTTCGGGCCCCATGGTCGAGCTGGTGCGGACCCGTCTCGGTCGCGTGCGTCGCGGGGACAAAGAGGTGAGCCGCAAGCAGCACAGCTGCAGGTGGATCACCGTCCGTGCGTGGCCTGCCCGGCATTCGCTGTGCTCGCACGCTGCGGCCAGCGCACCAATTTCGTCCCTGAGCTGGCCGTCCACGCGACGACAACATCACAACACGACCGCGAGTGACGCGCGGCGCGCGTCGAGCACAAGGCGGCACGCTGGGAGAGGCCCTAGCTGCCCTTGGTGCTGCTGCCGCGCAACGACGAGTCGGATCGCGCGGCCGGAAAGCGTTCGTCTGCGACGTCGACGCTCCGTGACGCCGTGCCAGGTGCAGGCAGGCCACGCCTTGGCACCTCTGAGGGCGACGGCCGCGCGAGGAGAAGCACTTTGCGGCGAGGACAAGGCACACCACGATGCCGACGCGTGCGAGACGAGACGAGCTCGTGCGGCGGCCTGCCGCGCCCGCAGCCCCTGTCGCTCCTTGGTGCTGCTGCGGCACCGCGACGCGACCGACGAGGTCCGACTGGCGTGCGATGAAGGAGCAGACGTCGCGGCTAGATTGAAGTCTATCCGCGACGGCTGCTTGGCTGACACTCCTCTGGTGCCGCAAGTGTTCGCCGCTGGCGCAAGTCATCGCCGAACAAGAGGGGTACAGACGGCCGCGAGTCGAGAGGCCGGAGACGGAGCTGCCTGCGCGACGCCGTATCGATCGAGAGCTTCGTCGGCCAATATAGCCGCGCCGCGGCAAGCACGCTGGCGAGACGGCAAGCTCTCTGGCCTCGTGGCCAATGGTGACGGCTCGCAGCAGCTCGGCTGGCCACTTGGCTTGCTGCGCTCGCATGCCAGCTGCTGGCAGGAGATGCGGATGGACGTCCTTGCGGCAGATTGTCACGTCGGCGGCAGCGCTCGCGCGCGCGCGGAGCCGGCGCCGGCCGGCGCGTCACGCCCTGAATGCCGAAGCGCCACGGCTCGCACGGACGCGACTTGGCACTTGCACGCGTGTCCTTGCCGAGCAGCCATTGCTGGCGAGCGGCACCGACGTCTGATGCCGCGACTCTGACTGCCGTGAGCGCGGGCAGGATGACTGGCCAGCCGGACGTGCCGACACGCGCCAAAGTGCCGTATCGATGCGGGTGCCGAGCAAGTGCGCCAGCCGAAGCGGGCGAGCGGGACGTGTGGCTGCGGACTGGAGCTCAGCCGCGACTCTGCTTACCTTGGTGTGGGTGGAGCAGCCCGTTGGGGCAGCACCTTGTCGGCGCTTGTCGAGAGCGGCCGGCGAGGCGCGGGAGCACCGCACAGGAGGCCGGACGGGGCGTGCCGGTGCGGGCGGTCGAGGGAGCGGACGGGCTGCAGGCACGGGAGAGGGGACGCCTGTTGGAGGACGGCGCGCCGTGGGCGGTGGAGATGTGGACGTGAAGAGGGCCTCGAGAGGCAAGGGCGAGGCCGAGGAGCGAGAGCGCCCTGGCGTGCTGCTGCTGCGGCGGCGGCGGCGGCGGCGGCCACTCGACTCGCGACCTGTCTGCTGCAACTGGTGCGTCTGGAGCCGAGAAACGGCGCCGAGCACCCAGCATCAGGCGCCCGCAGCAGCGCCAGCCGCAGGCAGCCGCAGGCAGCGAGCATGCGCATGCGCAGCTGCAGCCGTGACATGCGTGGGCGGCGCCCTCGATATGGCCGCCGCGGCCTCCAGCATGCGATGCGATGCGGCGTGCCGAGCCGTCCTGCGCCTCCATCCTCGGCGCTGCAGCGGGCCCGAAAGCAGCGCTGCTGCTGCTGCTGGGGCAAGCGCAAGCATGAGGAGCGAGGGAGGCGCGCTGCCGCTGCTGCAGCATCGCAGCCGCAGCACAGCGCGCCCGCACGCCGTGCAGCCTCCAGCCGCCTCGCCTCGCCTCATGCACGCTCCGGCTCCGGCGCCGGCTGTGCGCCAGGTTGCTGCCATGCCGCGAGCGGCGTGGAGCGGCTGTGGCTGCACGCTGCAGCAGCGGCGAGGCCGCGGGTGCGGGTGCGGCAGCAGCACAGCAGGCAGGCCAGCATGGAGATGCATCTGCGGCGGAGCTCGGAGTCTGAGCCGCTGCCCCTGGGCTGACGCTGGGCGCGCGAGTTCTCCTCTGCTCAAGGCGCCCGCCGCAGCCTGGCAGTCGAGTGGATGCTGCCGCCATGGAGGCCGTGGAGGGGCCGGAGGGCCAAGCTGCGTCGGCTCGGGCGTCGAAATCTGAATTTGCCTCCTCTGCAGCAGCGAGCAGCTGCCCGCTTGTCCAGCGGCTGGCCTGCGCTGCGCTGCTACTGCGGCTGCGGCTGCGGCCACACTGCGCTGCGAGTTGCGACTTGCGAGCGTCAGCAGCGCTGCAGGTGCAGATGCAAGTCTCAGCGCGGCCGCATGGCACCACGCTCTGGGGCGGCAAGCTCGGCCGTAGCCGCCCCCGCCGCCGCAGCGGCCGACGCCTCCTTCTCCGGCCCCGGGCGTTGCGTCAGACGCAGATAGACTCAAAGTCAGCCGGGGCCGCGGGAGCCGACGGCCGTGCGAGCGCCATCATGCATGCGCCGCGGCCCGAGCCGGCGTTGCGCCTCTCAGCAGCCCCAGCAGAGGCAGGAAGAGGCGACCGACGCTCTGCTGCGTCCTCGCCTGAGCTGCCGGCGGCTGCGCGTGTGCCCCCTCCGCTCCTCTCACGTCTGCGCGATGCAGCTGGCGCTCTCGTCTCGCACTCGACTCGTCTCGCATGACGCCAGCGCGGAAGAGACGATCTTCTCGCGCCGGCGCGGCCCAACACGCCCGCCGCTGCATTCCGGGCTGCGGACATGCGTCCGGCTGCGGGAGACGGCACATGTGGCGGCCAAGCCTATGTGGAAGCGAAGGTGCCGTGCTGCACGCTGCATGCTGATGCTGCCCGTCCCGAAAACCACGAGAGTGCGCCGAGAGCGCCCAGTCGGCAGGCCGACGGCTGCATGTTGCTGCCGCTGCTGTGCGGCTTCTGCGCTGACTCGGCCGCCGTTGCGCCTACGGCAGCACGCAGCAGCCTGCAGACACTCCTGCCTGCCCTCGCAGCTGCAGCCGCTCAGAAGGCCCAGTCGCCCATGCAGCAGCAGCATTGAGCGTCGGCAGCAGATTCAGCCTCGGCATCGGCGCCGGCGCTCGGCCCCGGGTGCTGGAGGTCGCCTCCTCCTCGCCGCCCTGCGCACGGCCGCAGCGAGGCCGGCAGCCTCCGCGGACTCACACCATGGCTGCCGCTCCGTCGCGCTTGCCTGGATGCTATGCTGTGTTCTGCCGGCGGCGTGCATCTGCTGCTGCGCTGCATGCTGCAGCAGGTGCATCGCATCTCAGGCGCGCAAGCTAGACCAGCCGGCTGCGGCCGAGGGCGCCTGAGAGATGCTGCCGCTGCGCCCCGCCCAAGCTCCGTGCCCTGGCGTGGCCCGAGAATGTGCAGGTGCGCAACGCCAGTCTCGCCCCTCTGCGCTCTGGCCGCTCGGGGGGCTGCGTATTGCAAAATGGACACATCGTGCATGACTGGTGGCGCCTCCGCGGACGCAGCGCAGCTCGCCAGGCAGCACGTCCTAGGTCCATCGCGGCAGCCTGCGCAGCGTCGCTCAAGGCCGCGTCCGCGATCGCCAATCCAGACCTCACGTCTCCTCGCCCCGCCTGCCTGCCGATGCCGGCTGAACACGGCTGTGCTGCAGCCCTGGCAAGAGCTGAGCTCAGCCCTCGAGTGCACCAGCAGCGTGCTCAGCCGCGACCGCACTGCGGCTCGGCTCGTCGACCTGCTCAGTGCGCGTCCCTCCACCTGCGACGGCAGCCCAGCAAGCGCTGGCCGGTCTCTCGGCGCCTACGCCGAGAGGCGCCGACGGCTCTTGCACGTCAGCGAGCACAACTCCGCTCCCCAAAGCACAGCAGGTTGCGCGGCACACCGGGGCCAGCGTCGATGGGCGAGGCTCAGCGCCGTGTGCGAGCTGCTCTGCGCCGGCGAGAGGGCCGGCGCCCAGGTCGCCGACGCACGCCCGAGCGAGCCCACATGCGGCGTGCCTGGGCACGGCTCCGGCGCTCGCCTCGCTTCTCGCTGCAGCACAGCGACGAGACGGCCGCGGGAGGCATGGCGCACGCATGAGCGCTCGTTGCTGACGGTCCGACGTGCGGTACGGCCCCCGAGGCGCTGGTCCGAGCCTGGCAAGCAAGCATGCAGCGGACGCACCCGGCCAAGGCCCGCCGACTGCATCTGGGGCCGCGTCCATCTTGCAGTGTGCAGCCGGCGCACCGCTCCTCGGGCCAAGGCGACCGCAGCCACCGTCGGCTGCTGCACTTGACTCGCCCGCAGCCGCTCATTTGGAGCGTGCAGCCGACTGGGTGCTGCACCGGCGATGCGGCTCCGGTCTGCATCGGCCAAGCGGCGTGCGGATGCTCCACAGATGCTAGCACGACGAAGCGAAGCAGCGGAATACCTCGCCTCCGCACTGCGCAAGCCAGCGCCATTTCCGCCGTGGCTGGCCTGAGTCCATGCTCGACTTGCCACTCTACTCAGTCTCTTGCAGCTGGGCACGGCGACGAAAGGGCCACCGAGGGCTTTGCAAGTGGCAGCAGTCCCGCGCTGCCCCCCCCCCCCCCCCTGCGCCGCCCCCTGGCGTCACGCTCGCTGTTCAGTGCACTCGCCGTGCTGCTGCAGCACGGCCATGGTGGACGCCCGCCGTCTGCGGTGCTGCATCGCTGGTATCCCGCAGCGCAGAAGGAGTGGTACCTCGCCGTCCAGCGCCCGACGAGCGGAGCAGAGGGCGGATGCAGGTCCCGGAGGCAGGAAAGCAACTGAGGCGCTCCTCATCCCCCAGCCCTGCCGACTCCGACGCTGCGTTGCCCTCGCCCCAGCGCGGCGGCCAGTACCTCGAGTTGGCGCGCAGCTCTACGCTCAAGCCTGCCGTGCGTCTGGCGATCGGTGGCGCCTCGCTGACGCTGCTGCGACCGTAAGTGCGGGGAGCTTCGTGCAGCGGGTGCGATGGCGCCGCCCTTGACAGCGGGAGAAGCGCGCCGCGCCCCTCTCGCGACTAGACTGCTCGTGCAACAGCAGCAGGCAAGCGAGCCACCCCGACCCATTCGGCTCCGAGAAGGGCGGGGCGGCGGCGCCGCGCGTGCCGCAGTTGCATCCCGTCGGACGCAGCGGAGTCTGGTCTGGCGAGGGCAGGAGGCGCGGACGCAACCCGCGGGCTCGCGCAGCGTGCAGAGCCAGAGCCAGAGGGCCGCGCTGCTGCTGCTCTGGTGCTGCGAGAAGCTGGCAGCGTGAGAGGGAGCACGAGGCTCTGGCGCTGATTCAGCGAACATGCTGCACCTCAAAGCCTTGTGCGCTACGTGCGCTACTAGGTGCAGCCCAAGTGAGTGTCGGTGCAGGTGCTGCTGCCTCTCTCGCGGGCAAAGACGGCGCAGCTGCACTGTCCGCCCAGCACCAGTCGAGTCTAGTGACGACTGACGAGCGCAGGCCGCAGCATCAGCAGCCGGCAGCGGTGCTCGCCGTGCAATGGACGTGGCCTTGGCGCTCCAGCTGATGCAGCGTTCAAGGCCGATGTCCGCATCGAAATAGCAACGCCGTGCCCGACGGGCACGGCCGCGTCAGGATGCAGATGCAGACAGAGAGAGGCGCTGTGCTGCGGCGGAGCGTGGCTGCAGCGTCTCGGCTCCGAGGCGCCTCGGAGCCGCGAGCGCCCTCGCGCCCCCGCGCGGCGTCGGTGCGGCGCCGCAGCCCGCACGACGTCGCAGCTCGGCGGCGCATGGGCGGAGCGAGGACAGCGCGACGCCGCCGACTCTGCATCTGGGGCATCGCGCCAGGCGCGGCACACGTCCAAAGCAGGCAGGCAGCTGTCGCTGCTGCATGCTGACACTGCACGCTGTGAAACTCTGACTCGACGTTGAGGCTGCTTTGGCCGCTGCAGCGCGCACAGCGACACGCACGCTGATGCTGCGCGCCGGGCCGCCCGAGGCGCACTCTGCGCATTGACGCATCCTGCAAAGCGTGGGTACGTGGAGCTGCGGCCGTGTCGCGCCGAGGTGTCATGCAGCCGTCGCGGCGATGGCGTCGTCACGTCTCGCCGGGAGGCGCTGGTGCTGGCAGCGCAGGCTGCTGCATGCTGCCCGCTCTGCATGCTGCTGCTGCTGCTGCTGCTGCTGCTGCTGCTGCTGCTGCCGACGATCATCTGTTGGGGAGCGGCAGCCATGTTAGCGCAAGACATGACGCCGCAAAGGCCTGGACCACGCCGCGGCCCTCATCCATCCGCTCTCGGACGGCAAGGACGCTCTCGGACGACACAGAGAAGCGTCAAGGTGTCTCTATTGATGGCTGCGTCGCCGGCGATGCGCATCCGTGCCTGCGGTCAGTGCTTCCTCTGTGCCGAGGTGCCCCACTCCTGCTCGAGCGCGTGCAGGACTGCGCCCTCCACGTCGTCGACGATGATCGTCGGCTGGTGCGCCGGCGGACCCTCGACGTCGCGGAAGACGCCCGTGCGGACGAGTGCAGAGGCCCAGCCGTAGCCATTGGCACCTGGCGCTGGCGTCAGCGAATGCACGCAAGAGCCTCACCGCCGCGTCTCTCTCACCGGCAATGTCAGACGCCGGATTGTCGCCGACCATCCACGTATTCAGCTCGCCAGCCTCGTGGCCCAGCTCAGCGGCGCGGGCGCGCAGCCGCTCGTGCGCATACTCGTACGTGCCCCGCTCGGGCTTGCCAAACGTCGTCGCCACGAGGTCACGGCCCGAAGTGGCCTTGTAGACTGCAGCGACGGCGTGCTGGAAGGCGCCCTGGCCAAAGCGAGAGGCGAGAAAGTCATTGCCCCAGACTGCAGGGTGCCAGCGTGAGCTCAAGCTCTGGCAGCCGCACCACGAGCCACTCACGCAGGTCGCCGTGCGAGAAAAAGAGCGGCACCTGCGGGTGCGTGTCGTCGCCGACATTGCCCACGACGCCGTCGCGGCTGCGCAGCACATCGCACATCAGCTGAATGTCCCGACCCCAGTCGCGCGAATCGTGGAAGACCATGATGGCGGCAAAGTGCACCTGCGAGAAGTCTGCTTGCTGATGCAGTGAAAGGCAAGGCCCACGTCAGCAAGCAGACGTCGAGATGCTCCGGCCCAACTCACCCGCACAGCGCCAGCCTCGTGCCACCTTGGGTCCAGCTTCGCAAAGGGATACACCGGAGGCGCCCAGGCCTGGATGTCCTGCGCCGTGTACACATCGCGGAAGCCATAGCTGCGGCGCGGCGTCGCGTCAGTTGCGCGTCACTGCGGCCGGGCCGACGCCGCACTCACCCTTCCATCACCGCACGGCTGGCACCGGGCACGCCTTCTGGCCCGCCAATCATCAGCACCGGCTTGTCGCCAAAGTCCTGCACCAACGACTGCATCACCGTGTGCGCCTGGATGACCTGCGTTGGCGACACCTGGGGATCGAGAGTCAGCAGCGGGGCAGGCTTCACGCTGGACCTCGATGTGAACATTTACGGCGCCCTAGTGGTGCCTCGGGCACAACTGCTGCACCCTTAGAGCCCTGCTCCGCCCTCTGCCGCGCTTGTAGGGCAGCCCTTCGCCAATCCTGCGCCCCAGTCTTCTACCGCTGTGATGCTCACCGGAACGCCCAGCTCGCGCTGCAGCAGCGCCGCGCGCTCCGTCTCGGACGGCCCGCCGCCGTTGGTGACGTAGACGTAGGGCACGCGCACGGAGCGTGCATTGTTGCCCTCGAGCAGCTGCAGCGCCCGGCGCGCCGGCTCGAGCACCGTGGGCCCGGCCTTGAGCACGCCGTCGATGTCGAAGGCGAATGCGACGCGGCTGGTCGAGGAGCCGGGCGGCGGCGCAGCAGACTGGCGCAGCGTGCGCACGCCGAGGCTGCGCGGCAGCGAGCGGGCCGGCTGGAGGAGCGACATCGGCAGAGGTGCACGAAGAAGTGGAGGCAGGCGCGTGCGGCGGTCCGCGCTGGACGGCTCGCGGGCGCTCTTGTCCGTGGAGGCGCCGCTGAAGCTGGTTTGGCTGCGGCAAAAGCTGACAGCAGCGATGTGGCGCCGGTCAAGGCTGGTGTTGGCTGGTGTAGAGGTGCTTGAGGTCGTCTGGGAAGATGCAGAAGCAACGCGCGCTGCTGGCTTGAGTGAGTTGGCGTGCCGCGAGCGCCGCCGCGCGGCAGGTGCAGCAGCAGATGCAGCGCTCGAGCCATCGCGGCGAGCGCTGCCGGCCGCGCGTCGCCTGGCCTGGCTGGGAGACGCGCGCCGCGCGCACCTCTCCTTCCTTCCACCACGCCACGCCTCACACCACACACACACAGCATGTCGGGCAACACTGCACCGCCTGCAGGCGGCTCCAAGGCGCCAGCCGGCGCAGCACCGGCCGCCGCCGCCACCCAGGCCGCCGAGCCGCTGCCCGCAAACGGCGTGCTCGACGAGGACGACGAGTTTGAGGAGTTCGAGGCGCAGGGTCAGTCGCACCGGCGCAGGCGCACCGCGCCGGGTGTCTGCGTGCCACAGCTCAGCTGCTGACACCTGCTGTCGCCTCCTCAGACTGGCACGACTCAGCCACGTCGCTGGCACATCTGGCAAAGGCCGATGCCGGCGCTGCAAGCGGCGCCAGCATGAGCGGCGACCGCGCCGCCGGCGCCGACCACCTGTGGGAGGACAACTGGGACGACGATGACATCGAGGATGACTTCAGTCTGGCGCTCAGGTGCGTGCGATCAGCCTCGCCAGCAGAGACATGATGGACGGCGCTGGTGCTCGAGAGTGTCGCGCCCTTGGGCGGCGTGATGCTGCCCCGACGGTGTGGCGTCGACGTTGCTGCCGGGGCAGAGCATCAAAAGTTTGGGTCGAGGCAGAGAGACATGGGCCGTTTTATCGCCCGGCTGCTGCTCGCTGCACGGCAAAGAAGTTGGCGGCAGGCTGGACCGCGCCACGACGCTCACGCTTTGGCCCACGCGCTGACGCCCTAGGCCCCCTGCAGGGCCGAGTTGGAGAAGCAGGGCGGCGCACAGGCGATGTCGACGTGAGAATGCGATTCATAGCTGGCACAGATCTGCGTTCGCAACGGACAGAGGTACAACGGTATACACATGGAGGTGAGGGATGGCTAGGACGACACTAGCGCAGCGACTGCATCGGCCTGCCGATCGAGCGCGCCAGCGGCCCTCGCTGCTCTTTGCGCGGGCTGCGAGAGAGGGCCGCCTCGAGCCCCGGCATGTTCTCCTGGTCGCTTCGCGTGCGGCCTGCGCCACGCTTGGCGCGCGGGGACACGGTCGCCGCCGCGGCAGTCTTATGCGGAGTCGATGCGCCCGCGGCCCGCAAAGTCTGCGGCGTGTTCCTCTTGGGCGTGCTGGGTGGCGAGGACCGACGAGGCGTCTCGCCGTTGCTCTCGTGCAGCACTCGCCTTGGCGCACTTGCGGCTTCGCCTTGCGCTTGGTCCTCGCTTGCCTCGTCTGTCCAGCCGCCGTCGGCGGCGCTGGGAAGCTTGGGCAGCGGAGCTTCGAGGCGGAAGCGCATGCGCTCGGTCAGCACGACGACTTCTGGCCACCCGGACTCCACGTCAGTGGCCGGGGAGATGGTGCGAGCGACGTGACTCACTCAGCTGTGCTGGCCGTGCGCCCTGCTTGGCACCTGCTCGCCGCGGCGTACGCTCCGTGCGGGCTGCCTCGAGCGCCACGATGCGCGTTCGCACCGAGGCCGCCCAGGCCTCCGCGTCCTGCGTGCCCGGCAGCGTCCTGGGCGAGAGCCCGACTGGCACGGGCTTGCGGCGCACGCGGCGGGCTGGCGTGGCCACAACGTGCTGGATCGGCGAGCGCGTCGCCGCAGGTGCAGGCGCAAACGCAGGACTCGACAGCGTCTTGACTTGGCCGCTCTCGTTGATGACCTGCCAAGGCGACGCTGGCACCGTGGCTGCGGACGCCTGGTCGCTGCTGGTCAACAAGGCGCCCGGGCTCGCCTGACTGGTGCGCAGCAGCGTGCGGCGACTCGACGGTGTGCGCGGCGGGAGGGAGTCGCGGATGCCTAGCAGCGAAGCAGACGAGCGCCACTTGCTCGACGCAGCACTGCTGCTGCCGACCGGCGACGAGTGCCGCGTCATGACAGACGTCGTCGACAGGAAAGACATCATCGAGCGCCGCTTGCTCTGCCGCTGAAGCACCGAGGGCTCGCCGGGATGAGCCTCCGGCGCGTCTTCGTGTACCCATGAGGCCTCCTCGCCGTCTGCCCGAGGCAGCTCAGCGGCCGCCGCCGTCTCGCTTTGCCGCGCGTGGATCGGCGACGGTGCGGCCAGGGGCAGCGGTGGCGGCGACGAGGCCCAGAAGGACGTGTTGAGACCCACGGCGCGCGCCGGAGTGGCAATGGTGCTGTCGCTCCTCGTCGACATGGTCCGCGTCCGGTGTGCCAGCTCGCAGAGCGGCACGACGACACGCGGCATCGGCTCTTCGACATGCGCCCAGCCAAATGAGGTCGACGAAGGCGTGCTGGGCGGCTGGTTGCTGGCCTGAGAGACTTCGGTGAGGCTGGAGGCGGGAGCTGCGTCTGCTCGGCGCGGGCTGGAGGAGGCGAGTCTACCTCGACTGGTGACAGGCGCGCTGATGACGCAACGATCGGCATCGCCGAGCGGGCCGTGAGCATGCTCGCTTGTCCACACGCTGCTCAGACTGCTCTGCTGGCGCTGATGCTGGCCGCCGCGCCAGATCTGGTCCAGACTTGCGTTGACATGCGCGTCCCAGCTGGCGCTTGCATGGCCGGTCAGATCCTCTGTCACCTCGTCGAGCGTCTCAAGAGGCAGCGCAGGGTAGAGGTGGCGATGCAGCGTGAGCGGATCCATGGCGATGGAACCGAATGCATCCTCGCTGAGGATCTCGGCCGGCGTCGCGACTCCTTCGTCGACCCCGCCGAAGCCGGACAGGGACAGCGACGCCTCGATGTCAGCCATGAGCTGCTCGGCGTCGAGGGCCTCTGCGTCCTCGGCGACGCGCTCGAGGGCTAGGACATTGTCGGGCGTGTCTTCATGTGCAGACTCGGACTCCACGTGCGCCTCGCTGCGGAACGTGTTGTCGGGCGAGATGACGATGTCCTCGTCGAGCGTGAACGACGAGGACAGGATGCTTGCTCCCGTCTCGCGTCGAGAGTTGGCGTCGCTGGACCGGTTGGGCGACATTTCGGCCGCGGATCTCTCACCCGCGAGCGCGTCGCTGATGAACTGGTCGAAGCCCATCTCCGAGCCGAGACTGCGGCGTCTCTGCTGCTTGGCCGCGACATCGGAGCACGAGACGTCGTGGCGCTTCGATCGCGATGCTGACTCGGGAGCGGGGCTTGCGCGCACCATGCCCATGTGACCAGCAAGCGAGCGCTTGACATCAGAGAGCCCGCCAGGAGCGGTGCGGTCTGGGAGATCTGGGGTCGTCGAGCTCTCCTGTACGGGAGTGCTGCCCTTCGCGGGATGCGAGGGCGAGTGCTGTTCGGCGACGGGCGTGGTGCAGCCGCTCCTCGGTCGCGACACCGGATCGACACGGATGGACGTGAGTGCAGACGATTCCTCAAGAGCATAGACGGGTGGCCGCGTGAAATCGACCAGCTCGACCGGCATGAACACGTGCGAGGAGGCCACGGGCAGGCTGCTCTCGCGGGAGTGCGACCGCGCCGGCGAGAAACGCGATGTCAACGAGCCCGGGTGGGCGTAGTGAAGGCTCAGACTGCTGCCCCTTCCGCTCGAATGTGACCGCGGGCTCGACGAAGCAGCTCTTGCTGACAGCGGAGAGGGGCTTGAGGAGACCTCGAGGCGAAGCACGGACGCACGACGACGCAGAAAGCTCTCGGACAGCACGGCTGCGCTGTATCCTGCGGGCTCGTCGTCGGCTTCGCCATCAGCGTCGTCGTCTTGCATGCCGTCTTGAGCGCTCGAGAAGCTGTCGTCGCCCAGCGAATCGCTGGAAAGCTCATCGGCGGTCTGAGTAGGGAGCCGCGAGTGGCCTTCCACCGCTGCTTGCTCGTACGTGTCGCAAGTGTCTGAGCCACTGCGGACATCGGGGCCGTAGTGCCCGTCGTTCGGCAGCGCTTGACACTCAGCGGTCGAGAAGGGACGCCATGTGGGCGAAGCAGCTTGTTGCCGACTGGGCAAAGGTCAGCTGGGCAATCCGGGTTCGATTGGGCAGACGTGGCTCACCGATGCGCTTCATATTCATCCACGAGGGTGCGCTCATCGTCGTCGGCGATGCGCACGTTGGGGCCGATGCGAATGCCGGGGACGAGCTTCGGCAGCAGCATGGCGCTGAGTCCGTCGAGCAGGAAGCTCGAGTGCCGCCGCAGCGAGCGCGCCACTGACTGTCTCAGGTCATCGGGGAAGCGTCCAGGTGGCTGAGGAGTGCTGCCCACAGCCCTCGCCGGGCTTGCGTCGTTCGCAGCGCAGTCGCCAGCTGCGCCAGCCTGCTGCCAATCGTCCGCTGCACCGTCGTCGGTAGCGTTGGCGCAGTAGTCGTCTCGTGGCCTCGACCCAAGGCTGGATCCGCGCGAAGAAGGTGGCAGCACCTCGAGCCGCGGGTGCGGCGCCCAGAGCAAGCTGGCGATGCGGCGGTACGCAGGTCTGGACTCGACGACCTGGTCTCCCACGACTGTCTGCGCGCGCCAGTGCTGAGGCTCATACGCGACACTGCCGACAGCGGGCGCCTCGGCCAGCAGCGGTGCTGAGCGTCGCCGCGTCGTCGCGAGCCGCGGGTCTGATGCACGGCGCTGATGCTCGAGGATGTGAGATGCACGGCCCACAGCACGCGTGTTGTCGAGAGGCGTGCCAGGGCCGGTGATCTGGGCCATGCGTGCTGAGAGAGGCGTGGGAGGGTACGCGCCCGCCATCAGAGGCACATCGTAGCCGTTGAAGCCGCCAAACCCGTTGCCCGCGACCGGCGCAGGTTCAGCGTTGAGGTGCAGCGGACGGAGCTTGCTGAAGGACTCCGGCGTCGGCTTCGGGCAGATCGGCATCGAGCTGGCGAGCGTGTCGCCGAACGTGAAGCCTGATCCGTCGGTCAGAAGCATCTGCAGGGCGATGAGAGGACCTGTCCGGGCGGCGAGTCAGTCTTTGCCTGAGCGGGCGTGCGGGACGGACCTCACCCGTGAGTGTGACAGCCAGCGCAAGTAGCAGGTGGAGGATGTACGGCGCGGGTCGGCTTGCGGGTTCGATCAGCGCGAAGACGATGTACGGCAGTGCTAGGCCCTGTGGGTCAAAGATGAGCTCCTGCGCGGCCGCACTAGCTTACTCGCGGCTCTGAACTCACGAAGGGAAGTAGGACACCGGCCAGATAGCCACCGATGCGCACAAGTGCCCGCCGAGCCTCCGCCTCGCTCAGGCGCTCCTGGTCGTCGGCATGAAGAGCCGAGACAGCACCCTTGTTCAGCATGCGTGCCTCGGCGGCATGTGCAGCCTCGATGGCAGCCCACACGGCGCCGCTGGCGCCGAGAAGATCCTCTCCGCCGCCTTGCACGCAATGCTCGATGCGTGGCGGCACACCGCCCGACAGGAAGCTGCGCAGCGACCGCACAGTCACGTAGCCAGGCTCGTGCGTCTCGAGTGCCGTGCGCATCCGGCTGCGTGTGCCGCTGCGCGACGTCGAGGGCGGAGCAGCGAACGAGACTGGCGTCATAGACCTCGCGGGCGTGTCTGCAGCCGTCAAGCTGCGCGACGCATCTGGGCTGCCGCTGCTCGTGCCAAAGGTGCCGTCGAACTGCGTGTAGGTGTGCGGCACCGGGGCGCCCGCGAAGGACTTGGCTGAGCCGGCGGAGCGTCGGCCCCTGGTTGCGCCGACTGGATGGTACGAAGCGTCCAGGTCGAGGTAGCTGATGTCGCCTCCCTTCTCCGGCGAGCGCAGACGGTCATCGATGAAAGCCGAGAGGCTGGGACTGGGCGGCGGCGGCGAAGAGCGCTGCGTCTGTCCGAATGCCCCACGATCGTCTGCGGGCAGCAACGCATCGCCACTGCTCTGCGCCGCCCAATGGTGGTAAAAGCCCGTCGTCGCCAGTTCCGAGGTTGCAGCTGTCGGTGCCGCGCCTGCATGATCGCCTTGCGGATGGGTACCTGCCCCGGCACTCGCGCGGCGCTGAGAAATAGCGACGGGTATGCGTGAGCTACCGCTGGGCCTGCGAGAGTTGGCCGAGCCACGCATGCTGTTCGGCCCGACTGGGACGAGCAGGTGGGGGAGAGCTTGCCGGCTCCCGGCCTCGTCGCGCGCAGTGTCGAAGCCGTAGGCGTCCATGCTCGAAGGCACCGCGCTAGCTCCCGTGCCATGCGTGTTGATCGTGAGTCCCGTCGCCGCCTGGTGCCGTGGCAGCGCGGCCTTTGGAAAGCCGCCATCGACTTCAGACCGGCGGCGTCCGAACGTGTCGAGCTCTTCCTGCGATGCCTTGAGGGCGCCAAACTCGGTCATTGCGCCGGCGGAGCGCGGCCACGCGAGCTTGTCATACTGAGAAGCGCCCAGCACGAGCGGCCGTGGGACGGGCTGGAAGTCGAACGGCGTGCGCTTGCCTGCGGCGCGAGGACTGGCGCTCGACTGCTGCGCACGGCGGGCCAGCACTCGGGCGGTCCAGACCGAGATGCCCAAGGAGATGAACGCGACCGAGGCGCTGAGCACGAGGGCACTCCAGAAGACGAGGAGCAGAGCGCACGCCGTGCGCGGCGAGACTTGAGCCAGACCGTAGATTGTCGCAGACAGCGCAGCGGCCACGAACACGGCCGCCGCGATGAGGCGGTGATCGAAGCGTCCGAGCGCAGGCGAGTGGCCAAGGGTGATGCGCGACCACGACGAGGCTGCGAGCAAGGAGAGAAGCACCGGTCGCAGAAGGACGGAGACGGAGAGGAGCGCCGCGTCTGACGATCCGCCGGCGCCGAGGAGATTTGAGGCAAGACTGTCGATCTTCATCGAGTACACGATGCTGCGCGAGAGACTCAGCACAGCACACAGGTGCAGTACGAGCATGACACTCACAAGATGGCCAGACTGGCCTGGTCTGCGAAGGCAACGTACGCCAGGAGCCGCTGCGCGGAGTGCAGCCGGGGCCGCGCCACGCTGCGGTCTGCTGCGTCGAGACCCTCGCGCTGCCAGGGACTCGAGGCGCGCTCGACCAGCGTGATACTGCTGCGGGCGGTCTCGCCGCTGGCGCGGACGTTGGAGAGACGCGCGGACGTGGGTGTGGTGGTGCTGAGAGGATGGGCGGGCAGCGAGGGCAGGAGGATGCGCAGCAGCACGAAGATGGTGCAGAGCAGCGAGACGAGCGCCAGGGCGAGCGTCGGGATGAGCGTGGCTGTCAGCATGGTGGCGAGCAGACTGCGCGGTCAGTGTCAAGAGAAGAGAGGTGCTCGGATGGTGTTGCACAAGGCGCGCACACGGGCCGCAGTTGCGCATCTGCGGCAGCGACGGTGCCGCTCGGGCTGCCACCTTCGCCTAGAAAGCAGAGCAACACAACACACCACTTTGTCTCGCGCAGATGAAGAAGCCAGCTGATCGAGTGCTGCGCGCCGCGGCGTCCCTGCCGCAGCGCGCTCAGGGGGCTGGCCGGCCCAGGAGCAGGCACGGCGCGCGGAAGGCGCATCGCGCGGAAGGCTGTGTGCGCCGTGCGCAGCGGCGTGAGCCTGCCCGCGCGCGGCTGAGCTAGACACGAGCGAGAGAACGAAGAGACGTGCCGCGATGAGGCCGTGCTTGTGTGCATTCCGTAGCAGTGCGAAGCTTTGCTGTGATGGGCGCACTTCAGGTTGAGGTGGGAGTCAGGCAGCGCAACCGCAGCGCGCACGGCAAGGCGGCCGCGGGCGCCTCGCGCGCACAGATGAGAGCACAGGGACCATGGGGAGCGGCGCGGCGACGCATGACGTAACGCCGCGCCTCGTCGCGGCGCCTCGCCAGCCGCCAGCCGCCAGCGCGCGCACAGGCATCTCCCTGCGCGCCGTGCACCCTTGCTTCCCCCCCACCACCACCCTCGTTGCCTCTCTCATCATGCGCGCCTCCGCCCTCCGTCTGCTCAAGGCCGTGCCCGGCGCACGTCCCATGCCCGGCCCCACGCACGCCTCGCGCACGTCGCCCGCGACGGGCAAGGGCGCGCTGCACCAGCACCCGGGCTACACGCGTGCCGACGAGCCCATCACCAGCAAGGATCCCAGCCAGATGAGCGCGCCGCCTGAGGGGAGTGCCGGGAGTAGGTGAGTGCAGAGTGAAAGAGGTGGAGATGAGATGAGATGCTGATGAGATGATGCAGCGTGGCCATGCACGGTAGCACGACGTCGGCGCCGCACCCCGAGGCGGCGACGATGGCCGAGGGCGCAAAGATGTGAGTACCGTGGGCTACGTGAGGCGCTGAGTGTGGGCGGCGCCAAGGAGATAGAGGACGAGGTTGCATGCTGCTCCTCGCAGATTGCAGTGGCAGAGCTAGTGAGCGCGACTCGATCGAAGACGAGCCAAGAAGCTTGAGAGATGCGAGCTGGAGAGACAGACGAAGGCAGGCTTGCGGCAGATCCGTCGCGCTCACTTTGATATGGACCAGGCGCGAGCGCTAGAACTCGAGGACATGCCTGTCTTTGAGCTCTAGCGCTCGCGTGTGGCTCGCGTCAAAGTAAGTGCGACGCATCATGTTGCCAGCTGCCTTCGTCTACCTGACGGCTCCTTCGGTCGCGAGAGCCAGCTGGGAGAGGAGGTCCAAGGGACCCTTTGCCATGCCATCCTCGTCGTTGTCCTCTCTGCTCCAGCGCATCAGACTCCGAGCGCTGTGCTCACGCTGGTTGCGCGCAAGATGTCCTTGCTTTCGCCGCTGCGGACGCAGGACATCTCGCGCGCGGTCGGCCTATACGCTGCGTTCCAGAGATGAGCGCTGTGAACAGTGGACAGCGTGCGGAGATCGGCGAGGCAGTAGCAAGCTTGTCTTGCTCGCTCGATGAGGGCGCGACGGGGGCACATGGCACGCTCTGCCTGCCTCTCACTCCTCTCGAGCTTCTCCTTCTCAGCGCGTCATGCGGGACCGGCACAACTTGAGAGCCCTGCCAAAGATTCTGCTTCGGCATGGCGGTCGAGTTGCGCCGGGAACGACTGACGCGCTGAGAAGGCCAAGCGGGCGACGAGGAACAAGCGGCGCGCTGGCGTGCTTGTCGGCCCTCTCATCTCCTCATCGCTTGCTCTTCATGGCGCATCGTGCTTGGAGAAAGTGGACTCGAGTGGTTCGTCGAAGATTCTCTTCGATGAATCACTGCGTGTCCATTTCTACGTGCACGCTGCGCTGTGGAGAAGCGGGCGATGCGGGGGAGATGGGCGACGCTAGTCTCCCTGCGAGGGATGCAGAAGCGGCTGCGCAACATGCTTTCTCGCATCCGGAGCGCTCGGAGCTTCCGAGCGCTGCTCCGAGCGCTCCGGATGCGAGAAAGCATGATGCGTTGCTGCTTCTGCCTCGCTTGCAAAGAATCACCGCTACCTCCCCATCCGTCAGCGCCAGGCGGAGCGCTACTAGCGCTCCCATCCTTCCCTGCGGCTGAGGGAGGAGCGGTGCAACTCGTCGACCTTGCGCAAGGATCTTGCGCAAGGTCCTCGAGTTGCCTGTTCTCGTTCAGCTGCAGCGAAGGATGAGAGCACGAAGCAGCGATAGATGCGCCTCTTCTCTCAGCAATTCATGCAGAAGGACCTGTGCGGCGAGCTTGTTCCTTGACTCAGAGCCCTTGGATGCCTCCGAGCAGCTCTGAGTCAAAGGAGGAGAGGATTCGACGCAGAGCTTTCTCTGCATGGATGGCTGAGGACACTGCAGCTTCTCGCGACCACCTTCCTGCCCGCCGTTCCCCGCGTCCTTGTTTCGTCGCTCTTCAACTCGCAGTTCTTGCGCAAGCATGCTCTTGCGCAACAGCGGCGAGTTGAATGATGGCGCACGTGGACGCGGCGAAGGATGGGGAGGAGCGTGCTGGATTCTCATCTCCTCAACTGTCCGATGGTGCAAAGAGAAGCCCTTCGACAAGCACAAGCATACGTCTCGGCTCTGAGCACTTGGATACCTCCGAGCAGCTCCGAGGCAAGGAGTTTGTCGAAGAGCTTCTCTCTGCTATTCGAGCATGGAGTTATGGCTGCTTGCTAGTCCTCATCGTCGCGCTCCTCCTCTCGTTCTCCGCGGCCCTTCGTCATCTTTCAACTCGCAGAGCTTGCGGAAGAGTCTCTTCCGCAACGCTCTCTGAGTTGAGGGATGACGAGCGGAGCCGGGAAATGATGGAAGGAGCGCTTCTCTTCATCCGTCCAATCGTGCAGCGAGGCGTTCCTCAACGAGCTCTCGCCTCGACTTGTAGCCGTGCGCTACGAATCGAGAGACAAGCTCGTTGAGGGAGTCTTGCTGCACGGACGGAAGGCCGAAGCGTCGAGGAGATGGTGCTCTGCTTGCTGCTCTGCTCGACGCTCTCTTCTTCAGTGTGTCCTTCGCCCTGGCCAAATTCGCAGGCTTGCCGAAGATTCTCTTCGGCCAAGTTGCGAGCTTGGACGTGGCGCGGAGTGTACTGAGGGAGAGAGTGCCGAGAGCCCTCGCGGAGGAGCGCAACGTGAACGTCTCCTGTGTTCTCCTCTTCTAGCCGTCTCAGCCCCTCGTCTTCCCTCATGCCGTTCCCTTGCTGCTCAAGCGCCGTTCAAAGCGTGGAGCTGACGCACTCCCTCCTCTCCTACCCACGACACACACTATGTGCCCTCAGTGGAGGCGCAGATGCCGTCACGCCCGAGGAGCGCTCCACGACGGGCTGGGGCCCCAACCGTCGTTCTTCGCAGTTCAACGAGCACGGTGAGTGTCTGCCTTTGTATCTCCTCAGGCTCGGCCTTGCTGCCTTACGCGCATTGCGTGCCTCCCTTCGTCCTCGAGAGCGGGAGGAGAGCTGATGCATGCTATATGCTGACCTTCGCCTTCGCGCGCAGAGGGAAAGCGTCGCCCAGTCATCGATGGCGGCTCAAACGAGGGCGGCAAGAAGGCCGATGGCAGCAGCCGGACGTGAGCTTGCCTTTCTCTCCCCTCTCCATCCTTCTCCGCACCGGTTCGAAGGGCAGTGGCACGTTCTGCAAAGGCTTGCATCGGGCCAAGGGGAAGGGGGAGGAGACAGGTCCGCACTCTCTCTCCCCGCTCTCAGCCCACTTCTCCCCGTCTGTTCTCGTCTGCGCAATATCAGAGCATTGAAACGCATCCGTCCCCTTTCGCAGTGTCTCCTCTTCAAGGTCCTCTTCCTCTTCCGCCTCCTCCACCTCCGCCTCCTCCTTGTCTGCTCCGTCGCCGCCGCGTCGGCGCAAGCTGCCCGACCTGCCCGGCGGCACGCTGGAGCACTTCCTGATGCGCAACCGCGGCATCTCGCTCTACCGCAGCTTCCTGCGCGCCACGCGCAACATCCCCAACCCGCAGGCGCGCTTCGAGACGGTGCAGTGGCTGCGCGATGACTTCGAGAGAGCCAGAGGAGTCACTGATCTGGTGCGTCCCGCCCGCCCGCCCGCCTTGGCACCCCTTCGCGCCGCCGCCTTCTCCTGCTGATGCTGCCCCGCCGCACAGCAAAAGCTGCATGACCTCCTGATGGGCGGCCACGTGCAGCTGAAGCGCATGCACGGCCCCATGGAGCTCGTCTCGGCCTCGGAGGTCGGCGGGCCCGCACACGGCTCGTTTGCGCCGTTGCGGGGAGCGCGGAGCTTCAAGTGAAGGGAGCGCGAGGGACGTCAAGCTAGGAGCAGTAGAGACGGAGAGCGGAGAGCGTGAATCGTTGCTAATTGCATTGAGCCGTATCTTCGTGAGCGTGAGGGTATGGCAGACCGAGCGAGGCAGAGTGCGAGGGCGCCGGGAGAGAGGCGACCATGAAATGTGAGGGGAGCGAGGTCGAGAACGTGGCAATGTGCGGTGGCCGCGAGGAGAAGCTGTAGGATTGATCGCAAGGTCTTGACGTCGACGCAAGACGTGGAGGGGAAAGGCGGTCTATCTGCGTTTGCCAACGAGTGCGGCCAACAGATCTCCCGCACTCTCCTCTGCGACGACGTCCTCCTCTTCCTCCTGCCCGTCGCCCATCTCGGTCTCCTCCGCCAGGCGCGCAAGAAGCCTCTCTACGTCCTCGCGACTCTTGGCTGCCGCGCCTCCTGCCGTTTCGGCCTGTGCCGCTCCGTCCGCATCGTTCGACGACGACGCCGCGGCGCTGCTGGACGAGGCGCCCGTGTTGGAGAGAGAGCGCTGTGCTTGCAGCGCATTTGCGGCGCGAAGAGAGATGGCGCTTACGTAGCGAGAGGCAAGGGCGGAGAGCTGGACGTAGGAATGAGAGAGCGAGTGCAGCCGATCCACCTGAAGGCACAAGGGTCAGCTTTCCACAGCGCCAAAGCAAGGGAGAGAGCAGCAGCAGCAGCAGCAGCAGCAGCAGCAAAACTCACGTTGAACTCGAGCTCTCCAAACCTCGCATCTCTTTGCGTGCCCTCCACCTCCTCCGTCGACGAGCTCGACGACGACGCAGCCAAACGCCGAATCTCGGCTTCCACAGCCTTGACTTGCTCACTGATCTGCGTCGCGCCGCTCTTCGATCGTTTGCGTTCCTCAAGCCATGCTGCCTCACTCGCCAACGTCTTGTTGGCCAAGTTCCACGCTTCCTGCGCTTCGCCATCCAGGTCCGTCTCTTGCCACTCCTCCTCGTGCGTCGAGTCGGCAGAGTCGAGCGAGGAGAGAAGCCTGGCAGTCTCGGCCTCGAAAGCCTCGATCGAGCGTTCTTCGGCTTCCCAGCGTGACACCTCACGCGCCATGCTGCCTACCACTCCTTCCAGACGAGTGGCGCTTGCAGCATTCGTGACGTTGCGCGGATGCACAGTGGCGCTCGAGTAACTCGTCTTGAGAGGAGGGAGATCTGTCAGCGCGACCATGCTGTGTGACGGCCGCAGAGGACGAGGCAACTCACCCGTGCGCGCGTATTCCAGTCGACGTCAATCCTGCCCCTCTCAAGCTCCTCCAGCGTCTCCTCCATGACCTTCTCCAACACGCTCTCCATTCCCTTGACCTTCTCCCTCTCCTCCTCCTTCATCCCGACCTTCTTCTTTCCCTTTCCCACCTCCCACTCTCCGCGCTTCGCCTTCTCCACGCCGCGTCGCAGAATCCACGACACGAGGGTGCGCATGCGCTGCGCGTCCGCGAGCGACGTCGAGGCATGCCGAAAGAGCTCGGAAAAGGGCACGGACTCGTGTGGGTGCGCCATTGCGCCGTTGGAGAGCGACGACACTCGACGTGTAGTCTTGAGGCCCATTGAATCTCGACGTCGATGCTTCGGCGCCGCACTACTGGGCTCACTACTGCCTTCGCCCACTCGTGCGGCTGTGGAGGAGGAAGAGGCAGCAGCGCTGGAGCCGAGACCGGCGCGCAGTGCTTGATTGCGACGAATGATGGGCGTCTCTTCCTCCATCGGCATGGGCTCCATGCGAGTGCGAGACGTGAAGCGAGAGGCATCACCGGCGGAAGCTGCGTCGGAAGAAGGCGGTGCGCCGAGAGCACCGGGAATGCCGCGCCGAGACGAGGAGGTGCTCTTTGATGGAGGCGCGAGAGCTGCATTAGAGCCGATGGCGGCAGGCGCAGAAGGAGCGGTGCGAGAAAAGATGAAGTCGTCTTCGCCTTTCTCTTCGCCGTACGCTAGGTGAGAGAGAATCAGCACCTGCGACGCGCGACACAACAGCGGCTGAGCATGATCGATGTGCGGAAGAAGCGCTGTCGATGCGCAGGGCACAGAGCAACACGCCCTCTGGCCTGCCCGAGCAAGGTCCGGCTGCAGAGGCGAGCCGGGCTGCCTCTCTCGTCGCCCGGGCAGCGCCAGCACCCGACCCTCTCTTTCTCTCTCCTCGCCCATCTCTCGCGGGCCGACAGCATGCACTGCCCGCATCCGCGCTCCGCATCCGTCCTGTGCTCTCGCGCAGCGCATGCGACACTCACTTTTCCTCGGTCTCCTGACCGTCGCCTTCTCCTTGCGCGCCGGCTCCTCAGCCTTTCTCTTCGCCGGCGCCGCAGCCGGCCGTTTTGGCGCTTCCTTGTGCACGTGATGCACAAAGTCGCTCTGCCCGCCTACGTCTCGCGTCTCGTCGCCGGCACCGGCGAGGATGTCCTCGAAGCGGCGCTCCTTGCCCGCGCCGGCGCGGCGGCGCGTAGATGTTGCCGGCAGCGCGCCGGGCGAGGAGCGCGAGCCCGAGGCGGACGCCGCAGACGACGGGCCAGAAGAGGAGAGCGTGGCGGAGAGACGGGTGCTGCGTCGCGACATGGTGGGCGTGTGCAGGCGCCCGCGGACGAGGCGGCGCGCGCGAGAGAGGAGGGCGAGGGGTATGAGATGGAGGCGGTGGGGAAGCAAGGCCAAGGCGCGCGCCGACGCGTCGCGTGTTGCTCCGCCAGCCGCGCCGCCGCCGCCGCTCCCACCACACGCCCGCGCGGCGCCATGCATCGCCGCCTCGTGCGCACAGCACTCGGCACCTCGCCGTCATAAGCTCGCCATGCCCAGCCACTTCGCCTCAGCCGGCCGCCATGCGCCTCACATGCTGCCACTCAGTGGCCCCGCGCACCGGCGGCCCGATGGCGGGCGCCCCGGGCAAGCGCGCCGCGTGCACGTGACCACGCCGTCCGAGCGCTGCTCCCACGCATCTCTCGCCCGCCGCACCGGCCGCGGCGCCGCTGAATAAGCGCGTGGCGTGGGTCCTCGAGTGGGCCTCTCGCCTCTCAAGCATCGCTCGAGCCGCTCGCTCCGCCCTCTTCTCCACGTCAACCCCCATCACACATCCCGCACGATGGCCTCTCGTCTGCTCTCCCGCTCCCTGCCCGCACTGCGCCGCGCAGCGGCAGGCCCCAGCGCGCTGCCCGCCGCCGTCGGCGCCACGCGCAGCTATGTCGCACCCACGCCGCCCGCGCACCTCGCCACGCACACGCCGACGCCCATCGAGGAGGTCAAGCCCGTGGTGCAGAGCCGCGGAAGCGCCCAGAGACGCTCGCCTGGTAAGTCGACGTGCGCGAGAGTGGGAGGCTGGGGTGTGAGGGAAGAGCGAGAGTGGAACGGATAGCGCATGGAAAGACGCCGGTGCGGAGATAGGCATGGCGCGCACCGACGCAAGGCAGCACGGAGAGCGAGATACGGTCGCTGCGCCATCACGCTGCTGGAATCTGCGCGACGGCTGTGGCCGCTATGCGTCTCTTGCGGCACCATGCCAATGGCCGCATCTGGCGGCACGTATAGGTGGCACAGGACTCGCCGCTCGCTTCGCGCCACTGCGGGCGCGGCTCGCTGCAGCGACCAGCATCTGCCTGTCCCGCAGTCACTCATGAGCTGCTTCACAGACTTCGATGCGATTCTGCAGACGGCCTCAGTCGGCGACTCGGCCACGCGTCCCATCTATCTCGATGCGCAGTCCACCACTCCCGTCGACCCTCGGGTGCTCGACGCCATGCTTCCCTTCCTCACCAACCAGTACGGCAATCCTCACTCCAAGACGCACGCCTACGGCTGGGAGTCGGAAGCGGCCGTCGAGACTGCGCGCGCCCACATTGGTGCGCTCATCGGAGCCGACGCAAAGGAGATGATCCTCACGTCCGGTGCCACGGAGAGCAACAACATGTCGCTCAAGGGCGTGGCGCGCTTCTACGGCGCAAAGAAGAAGCACGTCATCACGACGCAGACGGAGCACAAGTGCGTGCTCGACTCGGCGCGCAAGCTGCAGGAGGAGGGCTTCGAGGTGACGTACCTGCCGGTCCAGTCCAACGGCCTGATTAGCATGCAAGAGCTTGAGGCGGCTCTGCGGCCCGACACGTGCGTCGTGTCCATCATGGCCGTGAACAACGAGATTGGCGTCATTCAGCCTCTTGCCGAGATTGGCGCGCTGCTGAAGACCAAGGGTGCCCAGCTGGCCAAGTCTGCCGGACTCTCCGGCAAGCCGCTCTTCCACACCGACGCAGCGCAGGCCGTGGGCAAGATCGAGCTCGACGTCGACAAGATGGGCATCGATCTCATGTCGCTCTCGAGCCACAAGATCTATGGCCCAAAGGGCGTGGGCGCGTGCTACGTGCGCCGTCGGCCGCGTGTGCGCATGGAGCCGCTCATCAATGGCGGAGGCCAGGAGCGCGGTCTGCGCAGCGGCACGCTGGCCCCGCATCTCGTCGTCGGCTTTGGAGAGGCGGCGAGGTTGGCAAAGGTCGAGATGAAGGTGAGTCAAGTGCTACCAGCTGCCATTGTGGAGGGAGGAGACGCAGGAAGATGAAGGGGCAGGGACGAAGATGAAACAACAGCATGCCCTCATCGCCGATGCGCGCGGGAGGAGAGTTCGCTTGCTCGCTCGAGCTGCTCAACGGCGGCGTCGAGTGAGCATCGAGCTCGTCACTCGCGCGCGGCATGAGTGGGAGCGTCTTTGCGGCGCGATGATCCCGTATGCAGGGGTCTTGAGTCCCTGCAGTCTGCTTTGGTTGTCGCTGGCAGCTCCTGCTTTGCTCATCGTGCCCTAAAGCTGACATTGCGATCCTCACGCGCAGTACGACCACGCGCACATCTCCTACCTCGCCGACCGTCTCAAGACGCGTCTGCTCGGCGCGATTGACCACGTGCTCATCAACGGCGACGAGGCCTCTCACTACCCCGGCTGCACCAACCTGTCCTTCCAATACGTCGAGGGCGAGTCCTTGCTCATGGCGCTCAAGGACATCTGTCTCTCTTCGGGCTCCGCTTGCACGAGCGCATCGCTGGAGCCGAGCTACGTCCTGCGCGCCCTTGGCCTGGACGACGAGAACGCACACTCGAGTCTGAGATTCGGCATTGGACGCTTCACGACGCAGGAGGAGGTCGACTACGTTGCGGAGAAGATCATCAAGGTCGTCGAGCGGCTGCGCGAGATGAGGTGAGTTCGCGCTGACGTGGGGCCGCTGTGGTCGTCGAGCCGTGCAGAGTAAGCCGCTGACACGAACGTCTTCCAAGCCCGCTGTACGAGATGGTGCAGGAGGGCATCGACCTCAAGACGATCCAGTGGAGCGGCTGAGCCTCTCGACGCTCGTTGATCTTGATCTGATCGCCGCAGCGAGGCGTCGACGACGAGGCGTGCGGAGCGGCAGGCGATGGGGAGCGAGTCTTACTAGGGTAGAGGGCAGGGGCGACGACGTGTGACGATTCCAGCTTGTAAAATGATCTTTCTCAGCAGTGGCTCACGCTTCTGGACTTGATGACCCGCGCGCGTCTGGGCGTGGCTCATGGCAAACAGCCCGGCTCCGTTGCGAGAGGAGCGGCACGCTTGTTGCATGCCTAATAAGGTTGCGCACTCCATCGATCTCCTTCACGCTTGGCGGAGCGGCACGAGGCAATCGGGGCCTGCAGCAGCTCACAAGCCGCACAAGCAGCTGCAGAGGTGGAGCGAGTGCAGAGGTTGCTGCTGCCTCCAACGGTGCCGACACGCTGCAGCCCGCCATGGAGCAGGAATTTGAGTGCCATCACACTTGCTGCACTACAGGCAGCTGCAGCAGACACGCGACGTGGCCAGCCAGACGGCTGGCACATCCAGCCGCCTCGCGCAATGGCCGTTTGGAGGTTGATCTGGGTGCCACGCTGCCGCGCACAGAAAGATGCGCCATGGCGTCGAG
The DNA here is from genome assembly GCF_003144115.1 of Tilletiopsis washingtonensis. Taxonomy (NCBI): domain Eukaryota; kingdom Fungi; phylum Basidiomycota; class Exobasidiomycetes; order Entylomatales; genus Tilletiopsis; species Tilletiopsis washingtonensis. Next base: position 714,063 of record NW_020312004.1, on the reverse strand, counting down.
GGACGCCATCAAGCCTACTGACGCAGCCCCAGGCTAGCTCTTTGGCAATCGACGTGCAACATCGACCTTGAATTCTTGACGGCTGGCAATGTCTTTGTGGCAACTCGGCTCGGTGTCGCAGAAACCTGCAAGCCGCTGCAGTGCTGGCTCTGGCAGAAGGCAACAGTTGATGCTGTGGACGCGCGTGGCCTCATCTCTGCCCGCGTGTGACGTTGCTCGAGACCCTTTACTGCAAGCAGCCAACCACGCACGTCAAAGACACGGACCATTTTTTCCAGGCATGGCTTTGAGCGCATCATTGCCCGCTACGTTGCTCTCTCCCCTCCAGATTGACAAGAAGGACCAGCACGGCACCCCTTGACGGGCCACACTACTCCTCCTCCTTGTTGTGACGATTTGCGTCTCTTACACGGGCTGTGCCTGGCGTCGCAGGCTTGGATGATTGACGCTGGACTGGGAGCACGTGGCGCGTGGATGCGCACAGGGAGCACTCAAAGGCCCACCCGTGAGTCAGAGACGCACAAAGAAGGGCGGATTGAGCAACGCCCGACGCCACCCTCTTTACTGATGCTTTGCCCCCTTGTAGAGTGTCACGTCCATCGTCAATCGTCAGCCACTCCATGCCGTCGCCAACGTCGTATCTCGAGAGAGCTCTCTCCCTCTCTCTCCGCTCCCCGCCGTTGCCCTCAACGCAACCCGCGCTCTCAGCGCTTGCGACGACGCGGGAGAGGGTAAAGCAAGAAAATATAGCGTGACTATTGGTAACCCTCTCTCTCTCCTCTCCTCTCTCTTTCTACGTCCCTCGCCTCTTCTCAATCAACCCCGTTCTGTCGACGCCTCATGCCTCGAATCCGACCCTCCCATCCCGCTCGCCCACCGTCCACCGTCCACCGTCCACCGTCCACCGTCCACCGTCCACCGTCCACCGTCCACCGTACGCCTTGCCAATCTTCCAGCCGCATCGTTGACAGGCTCAGATGAGCTCGTAGATGATGACCAGCACGTTGACGACGATGAGCGGCACTGTTTGGTTTTGTGTTCGTCCCCGTGGAGCGGGATATCAAGCGTCAGCGATTTTTGCGAAATCAAGTCACGCGGCTGCCTTGCTTGCGAACAACGGCGATTCGGAAGCGCGGATTGCGGATCTGCGAATGCGCAATGCGGCCCACGGCCGCCGGAGGGGAGGGGGGGGG
>NW_020312004.1:710638-712120 GCF_003144115.1 Tilletiopsis washingtonensis | reverse complement strand
TCGCGCGCAAGCAACATCCAAACTCACCGCGCAGCAGCATCCTCACGGCGCCGATGAGCCCGACAAGGCGACCCTTGATGCCTTCGTGCTGCTGCTGCATCATGTTGCCGCCGCCGCCCTGGAAGCCCTCGATGTGAGAGGCGGGCGTCTGTGACCATCCGACTGTCGCAAGTGTGAACAAGGGGGGGGGGGTGAGCCCAAGTGGGAGCGCCAGACGACGCAAGACACACAACGCACCGCGAGCGAGGAACCTCTCCTCGTTGAGAATGGCAATGGCATTGAGGAGGAGGAGGGAGATGTAGAGGAGATTGCCGAGCATGGCTGGGCTTGCGCGCGTGCGAGGCGTGCGTGGTGAGGTGGTGGTGGTGCGAGGCCAGGAAGCAAAGAGGCAAAGGACCGTGCGCCATCAGCGGGCGGCGCGGCAGCGCCACGTGACGCGCGCGCCGCCCGCGGCGCGCCTTGGCTCGCCACTCCACTTGGCTCGTTCCCCTCTTATTTACGACCACCACCACCACCACCACCACCACCATCGCCCCCTCCCACATCCGCATCATGCGTCTCTTCTCCTCCTCCTCCGACGCCGCTCCCTCTTCTTCCACTCCCGCGCCCGCCGCCGCCGCGCAGAAGCAGGCACAGGCAAAGGCGACGCCCACGCCCCAGCCGCTCGAGCTGCCCTTTCTCACCCGCCTCCACGCCCGCCGCGTCGTCCTCGCCAGCGCCAGCCCGCGACGCTTGGATATCTTGGCGCAGATTGTGAGTGTTTGTGTGTGTGTTGTTGCTGAGCAGCGCGCTGCGGCTCCCATGCTCGACTCGGCTGCCAGCGTTTGCATCGCCCCACGAGGAGGGGGCCAGCGTGGGGGGCTAGGTGCGCTCCGCCCCCAGCTGCTTTGCCGTCGCCCCCCACGGCAGGGCGCGCTCAGCGGTCCCCATGTTTCTTGGGTACGGCCGCGCCCTGATGGCCACGTTGCCGTCATCGGACTCTAGTTGCGCCTCTGCGTATGAGCCCCAAATCGAGCTGCACCAATCCTCACACCTTGCACGCACATGGCAGGGTCTGCATCCCGAGTGCGTGCCCTCCACTTTCAAAGAAGACCTCGCCAAGGCCGACTTTCTCGACGGCGACGGCGCCCTCTACGAGTATGCCGTCGAGACGGCGGCGTGCAAGGCGCGCGAGGTGTACGAGCGTCTCGTCAAGCAAGACGGCATGAATCCGCCGGATCTCGTCATTGCCGCAGACACCATCGTGCTGAAGGACAAGGTGATCCTCGAGAAGCCAAGAGACAAAGTCGATCAGTTGAGGATGTTGGCGGAACTCAACGATGGCGAAGTAAGTATTTGCCTCGGCCTTTTGCGTACCCCTCTCTCCTCCCCTCCCCCCCCCCCCCCCCAACTCCACACTCGGGCGCTGACATGACTTTGCGTCGCGCGCGCGTGCGGCGAGCAACAGTGTGAAGTAATCACGGGCATCTCCATCATCCATCC
>NW_020312004.1:706756-709793 GCF_003144115.1 Tilletiopsis washingtonensis | reverse complement strand
CTCCGCCGCTACGCTCTTCGCGACTCGACGCTCTCTGCTCTGGCCATTTCTCGGCACGCTATCGGGGGCAGACGATGCAACACGTCAGAGACGAGCCGTGTCCACTTGGCGAAGGGGGCACCTTGAATGGTATTCGAGCCTCCTACGCGAGCGGGAGGCCCACGTGCTCGCGCCGATGTGCTGCAGAGGCCAGGCTCGATACATCGCCGACTTTACCTCCGCTGCGAGCTAATCCCCTAATTCACCATCTTCACGCCCTTCTGAGTAGCCGTCCGATCTGCGTGCGCATCCATCTTGCCCACTGCATGGACGCTCTGCTTTCATCCCGAGCAAGGCTACACAGGGGGGGAAGAGAGCTTCACACAAGGCGCGCCGCCTACTCAGGGGGGGGGGGGGGGGCATGGCTGCGCCCCATTTCTGCATTTTCCATGCTTTCGATTTGTCGTCCTCTCTCTCTCTCTCTCTGTCTCTCTCTCAGTGATGCGTCGTAGTGCCTCCTTCTGACGGCTCCGGATGCTGTTGTTTCGTCGCGTGCGCGCGCGGGGACAGTGTCAGCGTGGCCGCTCACTCTCTCAACGGGGACCTCCGTCGTCTCTCTCGGCGGAGAGCGTGGCGGCCTTTTCTAACGACGGAGAAGGAGAGGGGGGAAGGGGGGGGGGGGGGAAGCAACAGACTGACCAGCGTGTGATGCACCATGTCCTTGACGGCCTGATACGTGGCAAAGCTCGTGGCGATGGACGGAGCGACTTTGAGCAGGTTGGGCGTGATGCTGTTGTTTTGTTGTGGGTCGCGAGAATGGCCGTCAGAACGAGTGGGGGGGTGAAAGTGAGAGATGAGGCCAAAACAGCCGAGAAACGAGACGGCATCGAACTTGTGCGCGCGTGAAGGCGTGCCCCATCCCCCTTTCCCATCCCCAGGCTTGCTCTTGGCACAGCTGCCCCTCTTCTCCTTTGACCCGCTGCGGCATTGCCCGCGAAAGAGGGCCAGAGAGAGAGAGAGAGAGGGGGGGAGAGGGGGGCGGACGGTCGCTACGTGCCCGCCTGAGCATACTCGAGACCGCCCACCTCCTCGACATCCTCCAATGCCAGCTCCCCGCAACCCGCGCCCGCAACCCACCGGGTGCACTTTCCTCTCGTCCCCTCTCTCGCTTTACTGGCACGCTGGTTGCCGTTTCGTGGGAAAGCCATGCTGCGAAATGCCACGCTCTCTCTGTCTCTTTGCCCCCCCGCTCTGGCCGCGTCTTTTCCCACTCTGGACTGCCCCCCCCCTCCCCTCCTTTCCCTTACTCGTTGTGCACGCCGCCCCCCTCCCCCTCTTTTCGCTGTGCAAATGCCACTACTCTTACTCACCCGCGGTACAAGCCAAAGAAGCCATCGTTCTTCAAGATTGTTCGAATGGCCGCTATTGAGTCTGTTGTCGGGGGAGTTCGCAGCGAAGGGAAAAAAAAGGCTTGTGCATCAGCGAAGTCTGATCGGGGTACAGGCCCATCCGACCTCGTAGGCGCGGTTTTGCCTCCGAGCCAGGCTGCGGCAGGAAGAGCGAGGGCGGGCGAGAGGAGGCAGAGGGAAGGGGGATTGGGGCGATGGAGGAGACTCACTCTTGTCGTTGTACCCAAGCTGGCTGTTCTTCATGCCGGCCACTTGCATGCGTCTTCTCAGCACATCGAGTGGATCTGTGCGGGGGGTGGGTGGGGGGGACGTCGCGTTCGGGTCAATCCCCATCATTCTTCGCCCCCCGCCCCTCTTCTCCCGCGCAGCCCCCCCTCGCCGCTAAGCACAAGCCAACACTCACAAGTCAGCGTCTGGCTTAAGCTGCCGGCAAGGGCGCCGCAGAGCAAGTTGTTGAGCGTGCTGGCCTCCTGTTCGGCCGTGTGTTCGGCGCCAAAGTTCCAGCTCTTGAGCGTCTCAAAGGCGAAAAAGTTGATGGCCACGTAGGGCGCTACGCCTGCCGATGTTGGAATGCAGCCTCGATAGCTTTTTTCAGTGCGCCCCCGAGCGTGAGGGGAAAAGGAGGAAAGGAAGCGAAAATGGGTTAGTTGAGGAAAGGGGGATGCTGAGCGCAAGAGTAGAGAGCGTGGGGGTGCAGCGAACGCAAAGCTGACCGACCCCAGCCCCCGCTTCCCTCTCTCCGCGCGTCTTCCCTCAAGCAAAAACGTGGGGGGCTGTTGTCTTACTCACAGAGCTCTCAATCCGCCTTCCTCGATCCACACTTTCCTGCTCATTGCCCAAATGCCCGGCACTTTCTTCTGTCTGGCCTCTATCAAGCGTCTCAATTCCGCCCTTGACAGTTTCTCCTTCTTCTCTCCTGCCGTCGCTGGTGCGCTCGTCGTGCTGCCCTTGGCGTCGGAGGAGGAGGAGGAGGAGGCAGCGGCCTTGGCTTCACTGTACAGACTTGCGCTGGCGATGGAGATTCTCGAACGCACGAGATCGAGCGGATAGGTAGACACGACCGACGCAATGCCCGCCAGCGCGCCCGCAGTCAGCCGAGCCGCCACGCCCAGCTCTTTGCTCTCGGGATCCCGCATTGCCTTGAGTGCGCGCGAAGAACGGGAGAGGAACGAAGAGAGAGGAGGAAAGTAGGAAGGAAATGGAGCGTATCAGTCTGGCGATTCGGCGCGGCAAGGACGCCCCTTCACCCCAACCCCCCTTCCCCCCTCCCGGGCTCGACCCGTGCACCGCCCTGTCCACACACGCCCTTCTCTCTCTCTCTCTCGCGCCCTCCACTCCCCTCTCTGCCTCTCCTTCATCCTCTGCCCACTGGAAACCCACTCACCTGCTTCAGCACCTCGTAGCTGCTAAACTGCACGGCCGAGTACGGAATGATGCGCAGACAGTTGATGCCGTTGCCCCGCATGAAGCCCTTGAAGCCCTCCTCGACCCACATCTTCTTGAGGCCAGTCAGCACGCCGGAGTAGGCGCCTTTGGAGGCCGCCGGCTTTGCGGCGCGAGGAGCTTTTGAGGAGGAGGAGGAGGAGGAGGAGCGCGAGGAATGCGGTTGCACTTGCCTAGGGAAAGCGGAAAAAGAGAGGGCGTGAGTC
>NW_020312004.1:701207-706321 GCF_003144115.1 Tilletiopsis washingtonensis | reverse complement strand
AGAGAGAGAGAGAGAGAGAGGCACGACTCAGAAATTGAGCGCCAGCGTGGCGTGCCCAAGCCGCCGCGCGCGCGGACGTTGGTTGTATACCACCTTTTCCTTCCCCGTGTGCTCCCCCGTTGCCCGCCTGGCCCGCGCTTCTCGGGCTCCGATGGCCCGCCCTTTGCTCGCCTCGCCCCACTTTGTTGCTTCCCTCTCGCACTTCTCCACATCGCGGACCCTCCCGTCTCTCAACCCCTGTCCCCCCCAACTCTGCTCTAAGAACGCGCTCTTGCGCCATGCGCCCGCACAAAGCAAAGCAAAGCAAAGCAAAGCAAAACAACTCACATGATAATCTTGAGTCTCTCCAACGGACTCACGACGGTGCGCGACGTGGCGCCCGCGGCGCCGCCGGCGAGGAAGTAGCTGATGAGAAAGGCGGTGCTGACCAAGCTCTCCTCTTCCTCTTCCTCTTGCTCTTGCTGCTGCTGCTGCTGCTGCTGCTGCTGCTGCTGCTGCTGCTGCTGCTGCTGCTGCTGCTGCTTCTCCTCCGCTGCGCCTGCGCCTGCGCCTGCGGAGCGCAAGAGACCCTCCTGCAGCGTCAGCTGCTGCTCCACCTCGGCCTCGTGCGCCGCAGAGAGCGCGACGCCATGCTGCAGGTCGGAGAGGATGCGCGCCTCGAGCGCCGTGGGCGTGGCGTGGTTGGGGCGCGTCGAGTACGCCAAGGCGCGAGCCGCTAGCTGCGATTGAGGAAGAAAGGCACCGCGGCTTGAGGCGCTGCTGCTGCTGCTGCTGCTGCTCGATGAAGAGGAGCTGCTGCTGCTGCTGCTGGAAGCAAAGTCGTCGTTGCGCAGCGAGAGGGACTCTCGCGCAAAGGGGTTCGAAGCGGCCTCTGCCTCTGCGTCGGCCAGCGCTGATGAGCTGGAGGCAGACGCAGAGCCTGAGGCTGAGGAGGAGGAGGTGGTGAAGGAGGAGAACGGCATGGGCTGGGTGCGCGGCTGGCTATCGATGGCGCGCGGGCGTGGAGTGGAAAAGAAAGAGGCAAGGGTGGGCCCCGCTAGCTGTGTCGTCGAGATGGCGAGCAGAGCCAGTAGTAGAGAGAAAGGCCACGCCGCGCGCGTGCCCGACTTCGGAGATCTACCGGCGCTGCAAGCGGCTGTGCTAGGCGCGAGAGCCGTCTTGAATACTCGAGAGCCAAGGCGTGACGGCGCAGCACGCAAAAGCCTCAGAGCCGCGGTCCCACTTGCACTCGTGCGAGCTTGGAGTCGTTGGAGAGGAAGCTTGCGTTGCGTGTGTGCGTGCGTGTTTTCGAGGGATGTGGTGAATTGGAAGCGAGGCGTGCTGCCTTTGCGGTGCCTCGGAGCAAGACTTCGCATGCGGCAGTCACGCGCGCCGCGCACGGCCGACGCCGCGAGCGGCCGGCTCCGGCTTGGCTCGCGCGCATGTGGAGCCGCACCGCACGCGCGCTCGGAGCGGTGAGCGAGAGGCGGCGCGAAAGCGGGTCCAGCACGCCGCATGCAGGCAGCGCTGCCCGCGTCCTGCGTGTGCTCTTTGTCCTCGCCCAAGGCGCTGCGTCCGCACCCGGCAACACACGTCGCTTGGCCACACTGCATGGCCGTGAGAGCATCGAGATGCGCTTCTCAGCTGCAGATGCAGATTCAGCCCCCCAAGCCCACGCTCGGGGGGCTAGGGAGCGTGCTGCTGCTGTGAGCGGCTGATCTGCGCTGTTGCACCCCTCTCGGCAGCCGGCGCATCTCGCCTTCCGAAGCGGCGCGGCGGAGGCGCGCGCGGCGCGGCGCAGGCGCAAGAAGGCGAGATCCAGCGGCATGCTCCGGTTTACTCCGCGTGCGCGGCGCCAGCGCAGCGCCACTCCAGCGCCAGCGTCAGCGGCAGAGGCCAACTCGGGGGCGCGACTCTTACTCTTGCCGCGCGGCCGCACTTGCTCCACTCTGACTGCGCATGCCGCTCGCGGATCTCGTTCGTGCTCGTCCGCGCGCGGGCCAGCTCATCCTCGCATTCCCGAGTTGCAGCTCAACGATGAGCAGCGAGGCGTGCTCACATCACGCGTGTGGGGCAAGCAATGGGGGAGCAAAGCAGAACTAGAGTCGAGCAAAGGGAGAACGCGTGCGCCGCGCCTTGTGTGCTCGATCCGCAGCCAGACGCAGTCGAGTGTAGAACGCGGGCGCTGTGCGATGCTGCAACGACAAGTCAGAGTCAGGGTCTCAGAGTCGAAGTCAGAGTCAACCGTCGGTGATGCTGGCTGCGAGTAACGTGGACAATGCAGGGCCTCGAGAGCTTTAAGCAGCAGGAAGCCGCGAGACCAAGGACTCGCTGGGCTTGTTTTGTTTTCCCGCTACTCGATCCATCTGCGTAACCTTCGCTCCGTCTCTGGCCTCTCGCCATCTCACACTCGCGGAAGCGGCGCACGCACGCAGCGAAGGATTCAAAGCGCTCTCATTCCCTCTCTCTCTCTTCTCAACGCGGCGACGCGTATTGCGTACCTGTACCACGGCAGGCGCGATTGCCGCTCGTGCACAGAAGAGAAGCGTGTGCGCGAACCTTTGATGCCATAGCACCGCACGAGGGGAGATGGGACGAAAAGAGAATGCGCACGGCGGACACGCCGCTTAAGCCGCCTCGGGAATCTTCTTGCCCTGTTTGTTTTCGATGTGCGGCAGGTGGGAGAATGGGGTCAGTGGAATGGTACGTTTTTTGCAAAGTAGCAGGGCTCTCTCGAGAGAGAGGCGCGGCAAGGGGGTAGATCCCCCCCCTAAGTTTGGCTCCGCTCTCCGCTCCCAACGTATAAGAGAAGCGTGATTGCGAAACAAAGGCACGCCGTCGAACCAGCCTCTCTCCCAGCGAGAGAGCTGCAGCTGGCCCGACCGCCCGCCTGCCCGCCCCAATGCCACAAATCTCAAAACTGAAGCCCTCAGCCTTGGTGTTTTGCGCAAAAGGGAGGGAGGGGGGGGCGAAGACGTATGGTGCCCCCCCCCCCCCCCCTCTCCGTGCACGCTCGCGCTTGCCGAGCAACAAGAGCGAAAACACACACGCTGGGGGGAGCTGGGCCAGTAACACGGCAAACGCGAGTACGGCCCATCGTCTCCCCCTTCTCGTCCCTCTCTCTGGCGACCAACTTCGCTTCCCCACCAGTTCCCCGCCTTCAAACCCAAGTGCCTTTGCCCCTGCTCGTTTGCACCCCCCCCCCCCCCCCCCCCCCCCCCCCCCCCCCCCCCCCCCCCCCCCACACACCCTTTCCCGGCGCTACACCTCAAGCTTTCGAATGCCCCCGCCCTCTCTACACCTTCCTGCCTGCTTGGTTGATCTACACCCCAACCATGCGCTGCCAAAAAGGCCCGCAAAAGGATAACCTCCTGCCTTCCCTGCCAACCCATTTGCCCCATCGTAATCTCGCCTCCAGCCTCCTTCGGGCCGATGCCTCCGCCACTGTTTCCCCTCGGTCTCCACCCAGCCAACTCTTCTCTCCCCCTCCCCGTCTCCTGCGCTTCTCTCCTCCTCTTCCTAGCCAGCCCCTCCTTCCCCAGGCTCGCGCGACTCGCAAGGGCAGCCCAGCAAACGACGGACTGCGCGCCCCAAGGAAAAAGAACCGAAGCCGAGTACGAGCCCGAGAACGAGCCTCCCACAAGCTGGGGAACTACACGGCGTAACTCACGTGCGCCGCATTGTAAAGACCGCCCAGCGTGCCGTACATGCCGACGGTGAAGAGACCCATGAAGAGACCTGTTGTTGTGCATGTGTGTTTTTGCCGATGGTCGCGCGCGTGGAGAAAGAGAAAGAGGAGGCGTGGTGAAAGGCGGGGCGAAGGGCGTCAGCAAAGGAGTGTCGTTTACAACGCGCCCAAAGCTGGCGAATCGAAGAAGGCAGCAAAGCCGATCAACGAAACGTGTGGCATCGTGTGCCTCTCTCTCTCTCTCTCTCTTTCTCTTTCGAGAGAGAGAGCCAAGCTTGGCTCGCACGCACTTGGCAGCACGATGTCGAGCAAAGGCTAAGGCCCGGTACCATGCGCAGCTCGCTGGGAGCATGCGATGCGGAAAATCTACCATCGCGCATCCTAGAAAAGGCCATGCAACCGCAACCGCCCCTTGGACGGCAACAGGGCACGAGATGGTGGCGCGCGAATAATGCCCACACATCGCCGCAAGAGAAGTAGGCCGCATGAGGAAGGGCAGCTTTCAAGGTCCTGAGAGAAGCCCTGGCGCGCAAACTGTGCCTCTGTAACGAGAGCACGCTGCCTTTGCCTCGCTCGTCGGCCCAAGGTCTCAAGCTCGAGGATCGAGAGGCAGCACGCTCTCCTTCTCCTTTTCCTCTCTACCTTTCTCTCACTACCACACATCCCCCCCCCCCCCTTTTCCTTCTCTTGCGCCCCCTCGCAACGCGCGCATGACGCACCCATGTAGAGGCGACTGCGCGGCAGGCGCTGGTACACGGGACGCGCGTCGGCCTGGTAGAGGCGCTGGCGCTGCGCGATGGTGTTGGGACGGTTCACGAGTGCGTCGAGGACCATGGCTGGCTGCTGGCTGGGGGTGGGAGGAGGTGTGAAGGTGGTGTGGTGGGGGGGAAGGAGTGGGCGCAAGCAGCGCGCGGCGTGCGACCAGCCAGCGACGCGCCCGCCCGCCGTCGGGGCCGGGCGGCGACGGCACGTGCCGCATACAACCTGCGCTCGAATCGACTTTCGCCGCACGTTGTATTGACGCCCGCATGCGCGTCCATCTATTTCGGTCCGTGCGCCTCCACCTTGCTTTGCCTCGCCCCCTCATCTCCTCCTCGTCACCCTCCTCGTCACCCTCAGCCTCACCCTCGCCGCCCCCTCACGCTCGCTCTTCGCTCTTCGCCTCACTCTGTGCATCTGCCCTTGCGCACGCCACCTCATCCCCCCTACGCGCGGACAAAGCCATGTCGGCAGCGGCGCATCCCGATGCGCGGCCCACACCCGCACCCGCGCCCACGTCGGCGTATGTCAATCTCTCCAAGCAGGCCAAATACGTCGCCCTGGGCGGCGCTGGCGTCTGTGAGTTCTCGCGAGTCGCGTAGTTGTGTGTTGCCTTTTTTGGGCGCGAGGCGTGCGGTGGCCAGCTAAGGGTATGAAAGTGCTTGGCATGAGATGACCGGGGGGGGGG